>NW_027102138.1:0-44688 GCF_035609145.1 Eleutherodactylus coqui | reverse complement strand
CTTCCCAGGTCCACCTCTTAAAGGGCCAGTACACTTAAAATGCTGTTGTTTCGAGGGTTTGTACACAACCCTGGTCAACCTCTTAAAGGACATAATTCCCTAAATTTGTCACCTCTTCAAGGGTTTGTCCACTTCTAGGGTCTGCCTCTTAAAGGGCCAGTCCGCAAAACATGTCACATGTTCAAGTGGCTTTCCACTTCATAAGCCACATTGACATTTCCAAAGGTCTGTCCATTCCCAGGGTTGTCTCTTAGAAGGCCACCCACACACAATAATGCATCTTTAAGGACTGTCCACTTCCATGGTCATCCTCTTCATAGGCCAGTCACCTTAAAGTATTGCCAATTTTAAAGGTCCGTAAGCTTCCCAGGTCCACCTCTTAAAGGGCCAGTACACTTAAAATGCTGTTGTTTCGAGGGTTTGTACACAACCCTGGTCAACCTCTTAAAGGACATAATTCCCTAAATTTGTCACCTCTTCAAGGGTTTGTCCACTTCTAGGGTCTGCCTCTTAAAGGGCCAGTCCGCAAAACATGTCACATGTTCAAGTGGCTTTACACTTCATAAGCCACATTGACATTTCCAAAGGTCTGTCCATTCCCAGGGTTGTCTCTTAGAAGGCCACCCACACACAATAATGCATCTTTAAGGACTGTCCACTTCCATGGTCATCCTCTTCATAGGCCAGTCACCTTAAAGTATTGCCAATTTTAAAGGTCCGTAAGCTTCCCAGGTCCACCTCTTAAAGGGCCAGTACACTTAAAATGCTGTTGTTTCGAGGGTTTGTACACAACCCTGGTCAACCTCTTAAAGGACATAATTCCCTAAATTTGTCACCTCTTCAAGGGTTTGTCCACTTCTAGGGTCTGCCTCTTAAAGGGCCAGTCCGCAAAACATGTCACATGTTCAAGTGGCTTTCCACTTCATAAGCCACATTGACATTTCCAAAGGTCTGTCCATTCCCAGGGTTGTCTCTTAGAAGGCCACCCACACACAATAATGCATCTTTAAGGACTGTCCACTTCCATGGTCATCCTCTTCATAGGCCAGTCACCTTAAAGTATTGCCAATTTTAAAGGTCCGTAAGCTTCCCAGGTCCACCTCTTAAAGGGCCAGTACACTTAAAATGCTGTTGTTTCAAGGGTTTGTACACAACCCTGGTCAACCTCTTAAAGGACATAATTCCCTAAATGTGTCACCTCTTCAAGGGTTTGTCCACATCTAGGGTCTGCCTCTTAAAGGGCCAGTCATCAAAACATGTCACATGTTCAAGTGGATTTCCACTTCATAAGCCACATTGACATTTCCAAAGGTCTGTCCATTCCCAGGGTTGTCTCTTAGAAGGCCACCCACACACAATAATGCATCTTTAAGGACTGTCCACTTCCATGGTCATCCTCTTCATAGGCCAGTCACCTTAAAGTATTGCCAATTTTAAAGGTCCGTAAGCTTCCCAGGTCCACCTCTTAAAGGGCCAGTACACTTAAAATGCTGTTGTTTCGAGGGTTTGTACACAACCCTGGTCAACCTCTTAAAGGACATAATTCCCTAAATTTGTCACCTCTTCAAGGGTTTGTCCACTTCTAGGGTCTGCCTCTTAAAGGGCCAGTCCGCAAAACATGTCACATGTTCAAGTGGCTTTCCACTTCATAAGCCACATTGACATTTCCAAAGGTCTGTCCATTCCCAGGGTTGTCTCTTAGAAGGCCACCCACACACAATAATGCATCTTTAAGGACTGTCCACTTCCATGGTCATCCTCTTCATAGGCCAGTCACCTTAAAGTATTGCCAATTTTAAAGGTCCGTAAGCTTCCCAGGTCCACCTCTTAAAGGGCCAGTACACTTAAAATGCTGTTGTTTCGAGGGTTTGTACACAACCCTGGTCAACCTCTTAAAGGACATAATTCCCTAAATTTGTCACCTCTTCAAGGGTTTGTCCACTTCTAGGGTCTGCCTCTTAAAGGGCCAGTCCGCAAAACATGTCACATGTTCAAGTGGCTTTCCACTTCATAAGCCACATTGACATTTCCAAAGGTCTGTCCATTCCCAGGGTTGTCTCTTAGAAGGCCACCCACACACAATAATGCATCTTTAAGGACTGTCCACTTCCATGGTCATCCTCTTCATAGGCCAGTCACCTTAAAGTATTGCCAATTTTAAAGGTCCGTAAGCTTCCCAGGTCCACCTCTTAAAGGGCCAGTACACTTAAAATGCTGTTGTTTCGAGGGTTTGTACACAACCCTGGTCAACCTCTTAAAGGACATAATTCCCTAAATTTGTCACCTCTTCAAGGGTTTGTCCACTTCTAGGGTCTGCCTCTTAAAGGGCCAGTCCGCAAAACATGTCACATGTTCAAGTGGCTTTCCACTTCATAAGCCACATTGACATTTCCAAAGGTCTGTCCATTCCCAGGGTTGTCTCTTAGAAGGCCACCCACACACAATAATGCATCTTTAAGGACTGTCCACTTCCATGGTCATCCTCTTCATAGGCCAGTCACCTTAAAGTATTGCCAATTTTAAAGGTCCGTAAGCTTCCCAGGTCCACCTCTTAAAGGGCCAGTACACTTAAAATGCTGTTGTTTCAAGGGTTTGTACACAACCCTGGTCAACCTCTTAAAGGACATAATTCCCTAAATGTGTCACCTCTTCAAGGGTTTGTCCACATCTAGGGTCTGCCTCTTAAAGGGCCAGTCATCAAAACATGTCACATGTTCAAGTGGATTTCCACTTCATAAGCCACATTGACATTTCCAAAGGTCTGTCCATTCCCAGGGTTGTCTCTTAGAAGGCCACCCACACACAATAATGCATCTTTAAGGACTGTCCACTTCCATGGTCATCCTCTTCATAGGCCAGTCACCTTAAAGTATTGCCAATTTTAAAGGTCCGTAAGCTTCCCAGGTCCACCTCTTAAAGGGCCAGTACACTTAAAATGCTGTTGTTTCGAGGGTTTGTACACAACCCTGGTCAACCTCTTAAAGGACATAATTCCCTAAATTTGTCACCTCTTCAAGGGTTTGTCCACTTCTAGGGTCTGCCTCTTAAAGGGCCAGTCCGCAAAACATGTCACATGTTCAAGTGGCTTTCCACTTCATAAGCCACATTGACATTTCCAAAGGTCTGTCCATTCCCAGGGTTGTCTCTTAGAAGGCCACCCACACACAATAATGCATCTTTAAGGACTGTCCACTTCCATGGTCATCCTCTTCATAGGCCAGTCACCTTAAAGTATTGCCAATTTTAAAGGTCCGTAAGCTTCCCAGGTCCACCTCTTAAAGGGCCAGTACACTTAAAATGCTGTTGTTTCGAGGGTTTGTACACAACCCTGGTCAACCTCTTAAAGGACATAATTCCCTAAATTTGTCACCTCTTCAAGGGTTTGTCCACTTCTAGGGTCTGCCTCTTAAAGGGCCAGTCCGCAAAACATGTCACATGTTCAAGTGGCTTTCCACTTCATAAGCCACATTGACATTTCCAAAGGTCTGTCCATTCCCAGGGTTGTCTCTTAGAAGGCCACCCACACACAATAATGCATCTTTAAGGACTGTCCACTTCCATGGTCATCCTCTTCATAGGCCAGTCACCTTAAAGTATTGCCAATTTTAAAGGTCCGTAAGCTTCCCAGGTCCACCTCTTAAAGGGCCAGTACACTTAAAATGCTGTTGTTTCGAGGGTTTGTACACAACCCTGGTCAACCTCTTAAAGGACATAATTCCCTAAATTTGTCACCTCTTCAAGGGTTTGTCCACTTCTAGGGTCTGCCTCTTAAAGGGCCAGTCCGCAAAACATGTCACATGTTCAAGTGGCTTTCCACTTCATAAGCCACATTGACATTTCCAAAGGTCTGTCCATTCCCAGGGTTGTCTCTTAGAAGGCCACCCACACACAATAATGCATCTTTAAGGACTGTCCACTTCCATGGTCATCCTCTTCATAGGCCAGTCACCTTAAAGTATTGCCAATTTTAAAGGTCCGTAAGCTTCCCAGGTCCACCTCTTAAAGGGCCAGTACACTTAAAATGCTGTTGTTTCAAGGGTTTGTACACAACCCTGGTCAACCTCTTAAAGGACATAATTCCCTAAATGTGTCACCTCTTCAAGGGTTTGTCCACATCTAGGGTCTGCCTCTTAAAGGGCCAGTCATCAAAACATGTCACATGTTCAAGTGGATTTCCACTTCATAAGCCACATTGACATTTCCAAAGGTCTGTCCATTCCCAGGGTTGTCTCTTAGAAGGCCACCCACACACAATAATGCATCTTTAAGGACTGTCCACTTCCATGGTCATCCTCTTCATAGGCCAGTCACCTTAAAGTATTGCCAATTTTAAAGGTCCGTAAGCTTCCCAGGTCCACCTCTTAAAGGGCCAGTACACTTAAAATGCTGTTGTTTCGAGGGTTTGTACACAACCCTGGTCAACCTCTTAAAGGACATAATTCCCTAAATTTGTCACCTCTTCAAGGGTTTGTCCACTTCTAGGGTCTGCCTCTTAAAGGGCCAGTCCGCAAAACATGTCACATGTTCAAGTGGCTTTCCACTTCATAAGCCACATTGACATTTCCAAAGGTCTGTCCATTCCCAGGGTTGTCTCTTAGAAGGCCACCCACACACAATAATGCATCTTTAAGGACTGTCCACTTCCATGGTCATCCTCTTCATAGGCCAGTCACCTTAAAGTATTGCCAATTTTAAAGGTCCGTAAGCTTCCCAGGTCCACCTCTTAAAGGGCCAGTACACTTAAAATGCTGTTGTTTCGAGGGTTTGTACACAACCCTGGTCAACCTCTTAAAGGACATAATTCCCTAAATTTGTCACCTCTTCAAGGGTTTGTCCACTTCTAGGGTCTGCCTCTTAAAGGGCCAGTCCGCAAAACATGTCACATGTTCAAGTGGCTTTCCACTTCATAAGCCACATTGACATTTCCAAAGGTCTGTCCATTCCCAGGGTTGTCTCTTAGAAGGCCACCCACACACAATAATGCATCTTTAAGGACTGTCCACTTCCATGGTCATCCTCTTCATAGGCCAGTCACCTTAAAGTATTGCCAATTTTAAAGGTCCGTAAGCTTCCCAGGTCCACCTCTTAAAGGGCCAGTACACTTAAAATGCTGTTGTTTCAAGGGTTTGTACACAACCCTGGTCAACCTCTTAAAGGACATAATTCCCTAAATTTGTCACCTCTTCAAGGGTTTGTCCACATCTAGGGTCTGCCTCTTAAAGGGCCAGTCATCAAAACATGTCACATGTTCAAGTGGATTTCCACTTCATAAGCCACATTGACATTTCCAAAGGTCTGTCCATTCCCAGGGTTGTCTCTTAGAAGGCCACCCACACACAATAATGCATCTTTAAGGACTGTCCACTTCCATGGTCATCCTCTTCATAGGCCAGTCACCTTAAAGTATTGCCAATTTTAAAGGTCCGTAAGCTTCCCAGGTCCACCTCTTAAAGGGCCAGTACACTTAAAATGCTGTTGTTTCGAGGGTTTGTACACAACCCTGGTCAACCTCTTAAAGGACATAATTCCCTAAATTTGTCACCTCTTCAAGGGTTTGTCCACTTCTAGGGTCTGCCTCTTAAAGGGCCAGTCCGCAAAACATGTCACATGTTCAAGTGGCTTTCCACTTCATAAGCCACATTGACATTTCCAAAGGTCTGTCCATTCCCAGGGTTGTCTCTTAGAAGGCCACCCACACACAATAATGCATCTTTAAGGACTGTCCACTTCCATGGTCATCCTCTTCATAGGCCAGTCACCTTAAAGTATTGCCAATTTTAAAGGTCCGTAAGCTTCCCAGGTCCACCTCTTAAAGGGCCAGTACACTTAAAATGCTGTTGTTTCGAGGGTTTGTACACAACCCTGGTCAACCTCTTAAAGGACATAATTCCCTAAATTTGTCACCTCTTCAAGGGTTTGTCCACTTCTAGGGTCTGCCTCTTAAAGGGCCAGTCCGCAAAACATGTCACATGTTCAAGTGGCTTTACACTTCATAAGCCACATTGACATTTCCAAAGGTCTGTCCATTCCCAGGGTTGTCTCTTAGAAGGCCACCCACACACAATAATGCATCTTTAAGGACTGTCCACTTCCATGGTCATCCTCTTCATAGGCCAGTCACCTTAAAGTATTGCCAATTTTAAAGGTCCGTAAGCTTCCCAGGTCCACCTCTTAAAGGGCCAGTACACTTAAAATGCTGTTGTTTCGAGGGTTTGTACACAACCCTGGTCAACCTCTTAAAGGACATAATTCCCTAAATTTGTCACCTCTTCAAGGGTTTGTCCACTTCTAGGGTCTGCCTCTTAAAGGGCCAGTCCGCAAAACATGTCACATGTTCAAGTGGCTTTCCACTTCATAAGCCACATTGACATTTCCAAAGGTCTGTCCATTCCCAGGGTTGTCTCTTAGAAGGCCACCCACACACAATAATGCATCTTTAAGGACTGTCCACTTCCATGGTCATCCTCTTCATAGGCCAGTCACCTTAAAGTATTGCCAATTTTAAAGGTCCGTAAGCTTCCCAGGTCCACCTCTTAAAGGGCCAGTACACTTAAAATGCTGTTGTTTCAAGGGTTTGTACACAACCCTGGTCAACCTCTTAAAGGACATAATTCCCTAAATGTGTCACCTCTTCAAGGGTTTGTCCACATCTAGGGTCTGCCTCTTAAAGGGCCAGTCATCAAAACATGTCACATGTTCAAGTGGATTTCCACTTCATAAGCCACATTGACATTTCCAAAGGTCTGTCCATTCCCAGGGTTGTCTCTTAGAAGGCCACCCACACACAATAATGCATCTTTAAGGACTGTCCACTTCCATGGTCATCCTCTTCATAGGCCAGTCACCTTAAAGTATTGCCAATTTTAAAGGTCCGTAAGCTTCCCAGGTCCACCTCTTAAAGGGCCAGTACACTTAAAATGCTGTTGTTTCGAGGGTTTGTACACAACCCTGGTCAACCTCTTAAAGGACATAATTCCCTAAATTTGTCACCTCTTCAAGGGTTTGTCCACTTCTAGGGTCTGCCTCTTAAAGGGCCAGTCCGCAAAACATGTCACATGTTCAAGTGGCTTTCCACTTCATAAGCCACATTGACATTTCCAAAGGTCTGTCCATTCCCAGGGTTGTCTCTTAGAAGGCCACCCACACACAATAATGCATCTTTAAGGACTGTCCACTTCCATGGTCATCCTCTTCATAGGCCAGTCACCTTAAAGTATTGCCAATTTTAAAGGTCCGTAAGCTTCCCAGGTCCACCTCTTAAAGGGCCAGTACACTTAAAATGCTGTTGTTTCGAGGGTTTGTACACAACCCTGGTCAACCTCTTAAAGGACATAATTCCCTAAATTTGTCACCTCTTCAAGGGTTTGTCCACTTCTAGGGTCTGCCTCTTAAAGGGCCAGTCCGCAAAACATGTCACATGTTCAAGTGGCTTTCCACTTCATAAGCCACATTGACATTTCCAAAGGTCTGTCCATTCCCAGGGTTGTCTCTTAGAAGGCCACCCACACACAATAATGCATCTTTAAGGACTGTCCACTTCCATGGTCATCCTCTTCATAGGCCAGTCACCTTAAAGTATTGCCAATTTTAAAGGTCCGTAAGCTTCCCAGGTCCACCTCTTAAAGGGCCAGTACACTTAAAATGCTGTTGTTTCAAGGGTTTGTACACAACCCTGGTCAACCTCTTAAAGGACATAATTCCCTAAATTTGTCACCTCTTCAAGGGTTTGTCCACATCTAGGGTCTGCCTCTTAAAGGGCCAGTCATCAAAACATGTCACATGTTCAAGTGGATTTCCACTTCATAAGCCACATTGACATTTCCAAAGGTCTGTCCATTCCCAGGGTTGTCTCTTAGAAGGCCACCCACACACAATAATGCATCTTTAAGGACTGTCCACTTCCATGGTCATCCTCTTCATAGGCCAGTCACCTTAAAGTATTGCCAATTTTAAAGGTCCGTAAGCTTCCCAGGTCCACCTCTTAAAGGGCCAGTACACTTAAAATGCTGTTGTTTCGAGGGTTTGTACACAACCCTGGTCAACCTCTTAAAGGACATAATTCCCTAAATTTGTCACCTCTTCAAGGGTTTGTCCACTTCTAGGGTCTGCCTCTTAAAGGGCCAGTCCGCAAAACATGTCACATGTTCAAGTGGCTTTCCACTTCATAAGCCACATTGACATTTCCAAAGGTCTGTCCATTCCCAGGGTTGTCTCTTAGAAGGCCACCCACACACAATAATGCATCTTTAAGGACTGTCCACTTCCATGGTCATCCTCTTCATAGGCCAGTCACCTTAAAGTATTGCCAATTTTAAAGGTCCGTAAGCTTCCCAGGTCCACCTCTTAAAGGGCCAGTACACTTAAAATGCTGTTGTTTCGAGGGTTTGTACACAACCCTGGTCAACCTCTTAAAGGACATAATTCCCTAAATTTGTCACCTCTTCAAGGGTTTGTCCACTTCTAGGGTCTGCCTCTTAAAGGGCCAGTCCGCAAAACATGTCACATGTTCAAGTGGCTTTACACTTCATAAGCCACATTGACATTTCCAAAGGTCTGTCCATTCCCAGGGTTGTCTCTTAGAAGGCCACCCACACACAATAATGCATCTTTAAGGACTGTCCACTTCCATGGTCATCCTCTTCATAGGCCAGTCACCTTAAAGTATTGCCAATTTTAAAGGTCCGTAAGCTTCCCAGGTCCACCTCTTAAAGGGCCAGTACACTTAAAATGCTGTTGTTTCGAGGGTTTGTACACAACCCTGGTCAACCTCTTAAAGGACATAATTCCCTAAATTTGTCACCTCTTCAAGGGTTTGTCCACTTCTAGGGTCTGCCTCTTAAAGGGCCAGTCCGCAAAACATGTCACATGTTCAAGTGGCTTTCCACTTCATAAGCCACATTGACATTTCCAAAGGTCTGTCCATTCCCAGGGTTGTCTCTTAGAAGGCCACCCACACACAATAATGCATCTTTAAGGACTGTCCACTTCCATGGTCATCCTCTTCATAGGCCAGTCACCTTAAAGTATTGCCAATTTTAAAGGTCCGTAAGCTTCCCAGGTCCACCTCTTAAAGGGCCAGTACACTTAAAATGCTGTTGTTTCAAGGGTTTGTACACAACCCTGGTCAACCTCTTAAAGGACATAATTCCCTAAATGTGTCACCTCTTCAAGGGTTTGTCCACATCTAGGGTCTGCCTCTTAAAGGGCCAGTCATCAAAACATGTCACATGTTCAAGTGGATTTCCACTTCATAAGCCACATTGACATTTCCAAAGGTCTGTCCATTCCCAGGGTTGTCTCTTAGAAGGCCACCCACACACAATAATGCATCTTTAAGGACTGTCCACTTCCATGGTCATCCTCTTCATAGGCCAGTCACCTTAAAGTATTGCCAATTTTAAAGGTCCGTAAGCTTCCCAGGTCCACCTCTTAAAGGGCCAGTACACTTAAAATGCTGTTGTTTCGAGGGTTTGTACACAACCCTGGTCAACCTCTTAAAGGACATAATTCCCTAAATTTGTCACCTCTTCAAGGGTTTGTCCACTTCTAGGGTCTGCCTCTTAAAGGGCCAGTCCGCAAAACATGTCACATGTTCAAGTGGCTTTCCACTTCATAAGCCACATTGACATTTCCAAAGGTCTGTCCATTCCCAGGGTTGTCTCTTAGAAGGCCACCCACACACAATAATGCATCTTTAAGGACTGTCCACTTCCATGGTCATCCTCTTCATAGGCCAGTCACCTTAAAGTATTGCCAATTTTAAAGGTCCGTAAGCTTCCCAGGTCCACCTCTTAAAGGGCCAGTACACTTAAAATGCTGTTGTTTCGAGGGTTTGTACACAACCCTGGTCAACCTCTTAAAGGACATAATTCCCTAAATTTGTCACCTCTTCAAGGGTTTGTCCACTTCTAGGGTCTGCCTCTTAAAGGGCCAGTCCGCAAAACATGTCACATGTTCAAGTGGCTTTCCACTTCATAAGCCACATTGACATTTCCAAAGGTCTGTCCATTCCCAGGGTTGTCTCTTAGAAGGCCACCCACACACAATAATGCATCTTTAAGGACTGTCCACTTCCATGGTCATCCTCTTCATAGGCCAGTCACCTTAAAGTATTGCCAATTTTAAAGGTCCGTAAGCTTCCCAGGTCCACCTCTTAAAGGGCCAGTACACTTAAAATGCTGTTGTTTCGAGGGTTTGTACACAACCCTGGTCAACCTCTTAAAGGACATAATTCCCTAAATTTGTCACCTCTTCAAGGGTTTGTCCACTTCTAGGGTCTGCCTCTTAAAGGGCCAGTCCGCAAAACATGTCACATGTTCAAGTGGCTTTCCACTTCATAAGCCACATTGACATTTCCAAAGGTCTGTCCATTCCCAGGGTTGTCTCTTAGAAGGCCACCCACACACAATAATGCATCTTTAAGGACTGTCCACTTCCATGGTCATCCTCTTCATAGGCCAGTCACCTTAAAGTATTGCCAATTTTAAAGGTCCGTAAGCTTCCCAGGTCCACCTCTTAAAGGGCCAGTACACTTAAAATGCTGTTGTTTCAAGGGTTTGTACACAACCCTGGTCAACCTCTTAAAGGACATAATTCCCTAAATGTGTCACCTCTTCAAGGGTTTGTCCACATCTAGGGTCTGCCTCTTAAAGGGCCAGTCATCAAAACATGTCACATGTTCAAGTGGATTTCCACTTCATAAGCCACATTGACATTTCCAAAGGTCTGTCCATTCCCAGGGTTGTCTCTTAGAAGGCCACCCACACACAATAATGCATCTTTAAGGACTGTCCACTTCCATGGTCATCCTCTTCATAGGCCAGTCACCTTAAAGTATTGCCAATTTTAAAGGTCCGTAAGCTTCCCAGGTCCACCTCTTAAAGGGCCAGTACACTTAAAATGCTGTTGTTTCGAGGGTTTGTACACAACCCTGGTCAACCTCTTAAAGGACATAATTCCCTAAATTTGTCACCTCTTCAAGGGTTTGTCCACTTCTAGGGTCTGCCTCTTAAAGGGCCAGTCCGCAAAACATGTCACATGTTCAAGTGGCTTTCCACTTCATAAGCCACATTGACATTTCCAAAGGTCTGTCCATTCCCAGGGTTGTCTCTTAGAAGGCCACCCACACACAATAATGCATCTTTAAGGACTGTCCACTTCCATGGTCATCCTCTTCATAGGCCAGTCACCTTAAAGTATTGCCAATTTTAAAGGTCCGTAAGCTTCCCAGGTCCACCTCTTAAAGGGCCAGTACACTTAAAATGCTGTTGTTTCGAGGGTTTGTACACAACCCTGGTCAACCTCTTAAAGGACATAATTCCCTAAATTTGTCACCTCTTCAAGGGTTTGTCCACTTCTAGGGTCTGCCTCTTAAAGGGCCAGTCCGCAAAACATGTCACATGTTCAAGTGGCTTTCCACTTCATAAGCCACATTGACATTTCCAAAGGTCTGTCCATTCCCAGGGTTGTCTCTTAGAAGGCCACCCACACACAATAATGCATCTTTAAGGACTGTCCACTTCCATGGTCATCCTCTTCATAGGCCAGTCACCTTAAAGTATTGCCAATTTTAAAGGTCCGTAAGCTTCCCAGGTCCACCTCTTAAAGGGCCAGTACACTTAAAATGCTGTTGTTTCGAGGGTTTGTACACAACCCTGGTCAACCTCTTAAAGGACATAATTCCCTAAATTTGTCACCTCTTCAAGGGTTTGTCCACTTCTAGGGTCTGCCTCTTAAAGGGCCAGTCCGCAAAACATGTCACATGTTCAAGTGGCTTTCCACTTCATAAGCCACATTGACATTTCCAAAGGTCTGTCCATTCCCAGGGTTGTCTCTTAGAAGGCCACCCACACACAATAATGCATCTTTAAGGACTGTCCACTTCCATGGTCATCCTCTTCATAGGCCAGTCACCTTAAAGTATTGCCAATTTTAAAGGTCCGTAAGCTTCCCAGGTCCACCTCTTAAAGGGCCAGTACACTTAAAATGCTGTTGTTTCAAGGGTTTGTACACAACCCTGGTCAACCTCTTAAAGGACATAATTCCCTAAATGTGTCACCTCTTCAAGGGTTTGTCCACATCTAGGGTCTGCCTCTTAAAGGGCCAGTCATCAAAACATGTCACATGTTCAAGTGGATTTCCACTTCATAAGCCACATTGACATTTCCAAAGGTCTGTCCATTCCCAGGGTTGTCTCTTAGAAGGCCACCCACACACAATAATGCATCTTTAAGGACTGTCCACTTCCATGGTCATCCTCTTCATAGGCCAGTCACCTTAAAGTATTGCCAATTTTAAAGGTCCGTAAGCTTCCCAGGTCCACCTCTTAAAGGGCCAGTACACTTAAAATGCTGTTGTTTCGAGGGTTTGTACACAACCCTGGTCAACCTCTTAAAGGACATAATTCCCTAAATTTGTCACCTCTTCAAGGGTTTGTCCACTTCTAGGGTCTGCCTCTTAAAGGGCCAGTCCGCAAAACATGTCACATGTTCAAGTGGCTTTCCACTTCATAAGCCACATTGACATTTCCAAAGGTCTGTCCATTCCCAGGGTTGTCTCTTAGAAGGCCACCCACACACAATAATGCATCTTTAAGGACTGTCCACTTCCATGGTCATCCTCTTCATAGGCCAGTCACCTTAAAGTATTGCCAATTTTAAAGGTCCGTAAGCTTCCCAGGTCCACCTCTTAAAGGGCCAGTACACTTAAAATGCTGTTGTTTCGAGGGTTTGTACACAACCCTGGTCAACCTCTTAAAGGACATAATTCCCTAAATTTGTCACCTCTTCAAGGGTTTGTCCACTTCTAGGGTCTGCCTCTTAAAGGGCCAGTCCGCAAAACATGTCACATGTTCAAGTGGCTTTCCACTTCATAAGCCACATTGACATTTCCAAAGGTCTGTCCATTCCCAGGGTTGTCTCTTAGAAGGCCACCCACACACAATAATGCATCTTTAAGGACTGTCCACTTCCATGGTCATCCTCTTCATAGGCCAGTCACCTTAAAGTATTGCCAATTTTAAAGGTCCGTAAGCTTCCCAGGTCCACCTCTTAAAGGGCCAGTACACTTAAAATGCTGTTGTTTCGAGGGTTTGTACACAACCCTGGTCAACCTCTTAAAGGACATAATTCCCTAAATTTGTCACCTCTTCAAGGGTTTGTCCACATCTAGGGTCTGCCTCTTAAAGGGCCAGTCATCAAAACATGTCACATGTTCAAGTGGCTTTCCACTTCATAAGCCACATTGACATTTCCAAAGGTCTGTCCATTCCCAGGGTTGTCTCTTAGAAGGCCACCCACACACAATAATGCATCTTTAAGGACTGTCCACTTCCATGGTCATCCTCTTCATAGGCCAGTCACCTTAAAGTATTGCCAATTTTAAAGGTCCGTAAGCTTCCCAGGTCCACCTCTTAAAGGGCCAGTACACTTAAAATGCTGTTGTTTCGAGGGTTTGTACACAACCCTGGTCAACCTCTTAAAGGACATAATTCCCTAAATTTGTCACCTCTTCAAGGGTTTGTCCACTTCTAGGGTCTGCCTCTTAAAGGGCCAGTCCGCAAAACATGTCACATGTTCAAGTGGCTTTCCACTTCATAAGCCACATTGACATTTCCAAAGGTCTGTCCATTCCCAGGGTTGTCTCTTAGAAGGCCACCCACACACAATAATGCATCTTTAAGGACTGTCCACTTCCATGGTCATCCTCTTCATAGGCCAGTCACCTTAAAGTATTGCCAATTTTAAAGGTCCGTAAGCTTCCCAGGTCCACCTCTTAAAGGGCCAGTACACTTAAAATGCTGTTGTTTCGAGGGTTTGTACACAACCCTGGTCAACCTCTTAAAGGACATAATTCCCTAAATTTGTCACCTCTTCAAGGGTTTGTCCACTTCTAGGGTCTGCCTCTTAAAGGGCCAGTCCGCAAAACATGTCACATGTTCAAGTGGCTTTCCACTTCATAAGCCACATTGACATTTCCAAAGGTCTGTCCATTCCCAGGGTTGTCTCTTAGAAGGCCACCCACACACAATAATGCATCTTTAAGGACTGTCCACTTCCATGGTCATCCTCTTCATAGGCCAGTCACCTTAAAGTATTGCCAATTTTAAAGGTCCGTAAGCTTCCCAGGTCCACCTCTTAAAGGGCCAGTACACTTAAAATGCTGTTGTTTCAAGGGTTTGTACACAACCCTGGTCAACCTCTTAAAGGACATAATTCCCTAAATTTGTCACCTCTTCAAGGGTTTGTCCACATCTAGGGTCTGCCTCTTAAAGGGCCAGTCATCAAAACATGTCACATGTTCAAGTGGATTTCCACTTCATAAGCCACATTGACATTTCCAAAGGTCTGTCCATTCCCAGGGTTGTCTCTTAGAAGGCCACCCACACACAATAATGCATCTTTAAGGACTGTCCACTTCCATGGTCATCCTCTTCATAGGCCAGTCACCTTAAAGTATTGCCAATTTTAAAGGTCCGTAAGCTTCCCAGGTCCACCTCTTAAAGGGCCAGTACACTTAAAATGCTGTTGTTTCGAGGGTTTGTACACAACCCTGGTCAACCTCTTAAAGGACATAATTCCCTAAATTTGTCACCTCTTCAAGGGTTTGTCCACTTCTAGGGTCTGCCTCTTAAAGGGCCAGTCCGCAAAACATGTCACATGTTCAAGTGGCTTTCCACTTCATAAGCCACATTGACATTTCCAAAGGTCTGTCCATTCCCAGGGTTGTCTCTTAGAAGGCCACCCACACACAATAATGCATCTTTAAGGACTGTCCACTTCCATGGTCATCCTCTTCATAGGCCAGTCACCTTAAAGTATTGCCAATTTTAAAGGTCCGTAAGCTTCCCAGGTCCACCTCTTAAAGGGCCAGTACACTTAAAATGCTGTTGTTTCGAGGGTTTGTACACAACCCTGGTCAACCTCTTAAAGGACATAATTCCCTAAATTTGTCACCTCTTCAAGGGTTTGTCCACTTCTAGGGTCTGCCTCTTAAAGGGCCAGTCCGCAAAACATGTCACATGTTCAAGTGGCTTTACACTTCATAAGCCACATTGACATTTCCAAAGGTCTGTCCATTCCCAGGGTTGTCTCTTAGAAGGCCACCCACACACAATAATGCATCTTTAAGGACTGTCCACTTCCATGGTCATCCTCTTCATAGGCCAGTCACCTTAAAGTATTGCCAATTTTAAAGGTCCGTAAGCTTCCCAGGTCCACCTCTTAAAGGGCCAGTACACTTAAAATGCTGTTGTTTCGAGGGTTTGTACACAACCCTGGTCAACCTCTTAAAGGACATAATTCCCTAAATTTGTCACCTCTTCAAGGGTTTGTCCACTTCTAGGGTCTGCCTCTTAAAGGGCCAGTCCGCAAAACATGTCACATGTTCAAGTGGCTTTCCACTTCATAAGCCACATTGACATTTCCAAAGGTCTGTCCATTCCCAGGGTTGTCTCTTAGAAGGCCACCCACACACAATAATGCATCTTTAAGGACTGTCCACTTCCATGGTCATCCTCTTCATAGGCCAGTCACCTTAAAGTATTGCCAATTTTAAAGGTCCGTAAGCTTCCCAGGTCCACCTCTTAAAGGGCCAGTACACTTAAAATGCTGTTGTTTCAAGGGTTTGTACACAACCCTGGTCAACCTCTTAAAGGACATAATTCCCTAAATGTGTCACCTCTTCAAGGGTTTGTCCACATCTAGGGTCTGCCTCTTAAAGGGCCAGTCATCAAAACATGTCACATGTTCAAGTGGATTTCCACTTCATAAGCCACATTGACATTTCCAAAGGTCTGTCCATTCCCAGGGTTGTCTCTTAGAAGGCCACCCACACACAATAATGCATCTTTAAGGACTGTCCACTTCCATGGTCATCCTCTTCATAGGCCAGTCACCTTAAAGTATTGCCAATTTTAAAGGTCCGTAAGCTTCCCAGGTCCACCTCTTAAAGGGCCAGTACACTTAAAATGCTGTTGTTTCGAGGGTTTGTACACAACCCTGGTCAACCTCTTAAAGGACATAATTCCCTAAATTTGTCACCTCTTCAAGGGTTTGTCCACTTCTAGGGTCTGCCTCTTAAAGGGCCAGTCCGCAAAACATGTCACATGTTCAAGTGGCTTTCCACTTCATAAGCCACATTGACATTTCCAAAGGTCTGTCCATTCCCAGGGTTGTCTCTTAGAAGGCCACCCACACACAATAATGCATCTTTAAGGACTGTCCACTTCCATGGTCATCCTCTTCATAGGCCAGTCACCTTAAAGTATTGCCAATTTTAAAGGTCCGTAAGCTTCCCAGGTCCACCTCTTAAAGGGCCAGTACACTTAAAATGCTGTTGTTTCGAGGGTTTGTACACAACCCTGGTCAACCTCTTAAAGGACATAATTCCCTAAATTTGTCACCTCTTCAAGGGTTTGTCCACTTCTAGGGTCTGCCTCTTAAAGGGCCAGTCCGCAAAACATGTCACATGTTCAAGTGGCTTTCCACTTCATAAGCCACATTGACATTTCCAAAGGTCTGTCCATTCCCAGGGTTGTCTCTTAGAAGGCCACCCACACACAATAATGCATCTTTAAGGACTGTCCACTTCCATGGTCATCCTCTTCATAGGCCAGTCACCTTAAAGTATTGCCAATTTTAAAGGTCCGTAAGCTTCCCAGGTCCACCTCTTAAAGGGCCAGTACACTTAAAATGCTGTTGTTTCAAGGGTTTGTACACAACCCTGGTCAACCTCTTAAAGGACATAATTCCCTAAATTTGTCACCTCTTCAAGGGTTTGTCCACATCTAGGGTCTGCCTCTTAAAGGGCCAGTCATCAAAACATGTCACATGTTCAAGTGGATTTCCACTTCATAAGCCACATTGACATTTCCAAAGGTCTGTCCATTCCCAGGGTTGTCTCTTAGAAGGCCACCCACACACAATAATGCATCTTTAAGGACTGTCCACTTCCATGGTCATCCTCTTCATAGGCCAGTCACCTTAAAGTATTGCCAATTTTAAAGGTCCGTAAGCTTCCCAGGTCCACCTCTTAAAGGGCCAGTACACTTAAAATGCTGTTGTTTCGAGGGTTTGTACACAACCCTGGTCAACCTCTTAAAGGACATAATTCCCTAAATTTGTCACCTCTTCAAGGGTTTGTCCACTTCTAGGGTCTGCCTCTTAAAGGGCCAGTCCGCAAAACATGTCACATGTTCAAGTGGCTTTCCACTTCATAAGCCACATTGACATTTCCAAAGGTCTGTCCATTCCCAGGGTTGTCTCTTAGAAGGCCACCCACACACAATAATGCATCTTTAAGGACTGTCCACTTCCATGGTCATCCTCTTCATAGGCCAGTCACCTTAAAGTATTGCCAATTTTAAAGGTCCGTAAGCTTCCCAGGTCCACCTCTTAAAGGGCCAGTACACTTAAAATGCTGTTGTTTCGAGGGTTTGTACACAACCCTGGTCAACCTCTTAAAGGACATAATTCCCTAAATTTGTCACCTCTTCAAGGGTTTGTCCACTTCTAGGGTCTGCCTCTTAAAGGGCCAGTCCGCAAAACATGTCACATGTTCAAGTGGCTTTACACTTCATAAGCCACATTGACATTTCCAAAGGTCTGTCCATTCCCAGGGTTGTCTCTTAGAAGGCCACCCACACACAATAATGCATCTTTAAGGACTGTCCACTTCCATGGTCATCCTCTTCATAGGCCAGTCACCTTAAAGTATTGCCAATTTTAAAGGTCCGTAAGCTTCCCAGGTCCACCTCTTAAAGGGCCAGTACACTTAAAATGCTGTTGTTTCGAGGGTTTGTACACAACCCTGGTCAACCTCTTAAAGGACATAATTCCCTAAATTTGTCACCTCTTCAAGGGTTTGTCCACTTCTAGGGTCTGCCTCTTAAAGGGCCAGTCCGCAAAACATGTCACATGTTCAAGTGGCTTTCCACTTCATAAGCCACATTGACATTTCCAAAGGTCTGTCCATTCCCAGGGTTGTCTCTTAGAAGGCCACCCACACACAATAATGCATCTTTAAGGACTGTCCACTTCCATGGTCATCCTCTTCATAGGCCAGTCACCTTAAAGTATTGCCAATTTTAAAGGTCCGTAAGCTTCCCAGGTCCACCTCTTAAAGGGCCAGTACACTTAAAATGCTGTTGTTTCAAGGGTTTGTACACAACCCTGGTCAACCTCTTAAAGGACATAATTCCCTAAATGTGTCACCTCTTCAAGGGTTTGTCCACATCTAGGGTCTGCCTCTTAAAGGGCCAGTCATCAAAACATGTCACATGTTCAAGTGGATTTCCACTTCATAAGCCACATTGACATTTCCAAAGGTCTGTCCATTCCCAGGGTTGTCTCTTAGAAGGCCACCCACACACAATAATGCATCTTTAAGGACTGTCCACTTCCATGGTCATCCTCTTCATAGGCCAGTCACCTTAAAGTATTGCCAATTTTAAAGGTCCGTAAGCTTCCCAGGTCCACCTCTTAAAGGGCCAGTACACTTAAAATGCTGTTGTTTCGAGGGTTTGTACACAACCCTGGTCAACCTCTTAAAGGACATAATTCCCTAAATTTGTCACCTCTTCAAGGGTTTGTCCACTTCTAGGGTCTGCCTCTTAAAGGGCCAGTCCGCAAAACATGTCACATGTTCAAGTGGCTTTCCACTTCATAAGCCACATTGACATTTCCAAAGGTCTGTCCATTCCCAGGGTTGTCTCTTAGAAGGCCACCCACACACAATAATGCATCTTTAAGGACTGTCCACTTCCATGGTCATCCTCTTCATAGGCCAGTCACCTTAAAGTATTGCCAATTTTAAAGGTCCGTAAGCTTCCCAGGTCCACCTCTTAAAGGGCCAGTACACTTAAAATGCTGTTGTTTCGAGGGTTTGTACACAACCCTGGTCAACCTCTTAAAGGACATAATTCCCTAAATTTGTCACCTCTTCAAGGGTTTGTCCACTTCTAGGGTCTGCCTCTTAAAGGGCCAGTCCGCAAAACATGTCACATGTTCAAGTGGCTTTCCACTTCATAAGCCACATTGACATTTCCAAAGGTCTGTCCATTCCCAGGGTTGTCTCTTAGAAGGCCACCCACACACAATAATGCATCTTTAAGGACTGTCCACTTCCATGGTCATCCTCTTCATAGGCCAGTCACCTTAAAGTATTGCCAATTTTAAAGGTCCGTAAGCTTCCCAGGTCCACCTCTTAAAGGGCCAGTACACTTAAAATGCTGTTGTTTCGAGGGTTTGTACACAACCCTGGTCAACCTCTTAAAGGACATAATTCCCTAAATTTGTCACCTCTTCAAGGGTTTGTCCACTTCTAGGGTCTGCCTCTTAAAGGGCCAGTCCGCAAAACATGTCACATGTTCAAGTGGCTTTCCACTTCATAAGCCACATTGACATTTCCAAAGGTCTGTCCATTCCCAGGGTTGTCTCTTAGAAGGCCACCCACACACAATAATGCATCTTTAAGGACTGTCCACTTCCATGGTCATCCTCTTCATAGGCCAGTCACCTTAAAGTATTGCCAATTTTAAAGGTCCGTAAGCTTCCCAGGTCCACCTCTTAAAGGGCCAGTACACTTAAAATGCTGTTGTTTCAAGGGTTTGTACACAACCCTGGTCAACCTCTTAAAGGACATAATTCCCTAAATTTGTCACCTCTTCAAGGGTTTGTCCACATCTAGGGTCTGCCTCTTAAAGGGCCAGTCATCAAAACATGTCACATGTTCAAGTGGATTTCCACTTCATAAGCCACATTGACATTTCCAAAGGTCTGTCCATTCCCAGGGTTGTCTCTTAGAAGGCCACCCACACACAATAATGCATCTTTAAGGACTGTCCACTTCCATGGTCATCCTCTTCATAGGCCAGTCACCTTAAAGTATTGCCAATTTTAAAGGTCCGTAAGCTTCCCAGGTCCACCTCTTAAAGGGCCAGTACACTTAAAATGCTGTTGTTTCGAGGGTTTGTACACAACCCTGGTCAACCTCTTAAAGGACATAATTCCCTAAATTTGTCACCTCTTCAAGGGTTTGTCCACTTCTAGGGTCTGCCTCTTAAAGGGCCAGTCCGCAAAACATGTCACATGTTCAAGTGGCTTTCCACTTCATAAGCCACATTGACATTTCCAAAGGTCTGTCCATTCCCAGGGTTGTCTCTTAGAAGGCCACCCACACACAATAATGCATCTTTAAGGACTGTCCACTTCCATGGTCATCCTCTTCATAGGCCAGTCACCTTAAAGTATTGCCAATTTTAAAGGTCCGTAAGCTTCCCAGGTCCACCTCTTAAAGGGCCAGTACACTTAAAATGCTGTTGTTTCGAGGGTTTGTACACAACCCTGGTCAACCTCTTAAAGGACATAATTCCCTAAATTTGTCACCTCTTCAAGGGTTTGTCCACTTCTAGGGTCTGCCTCTTAAAGGGCCAGTCCGCAAAACATGTCACATGTTCAAGTGGCTTTACACTTCATAAGCCACATTGACATTTCCAAAGGTCTGTCCATTCCCAGGGTTGTCTCTTAGAAGGCCACCCACACACAATAATGCATCTTTAAGGACTGTCCACTTCCATGGTCATCCTCTTCATAGGCCAGTCACCTTAAAGTATTGCCAATTTTAAAGGTCCGTAAGCTTCCCAGGTCCACCTCTTAAAGGGCCAGTACACTTAAAATGCTGTTGTTTCGAGGGTTTGTACACAACCCTGGTCAACCTCTTAAAGGACATAATTCCCTAAATTTGTCACCTCTTCAAGGGTTTGTCCACTTCTAGGGTCTGCCTCTTAAAGGGCCAGTCCGCAAAACATGTCACATGTTCAAGTGGCTTTCCACTTCATAAGCCACATTGACATTTCCAAAGGTCTGTCCATTCCCAGGGTTGTCTCTTAGAAGGCCACCCACACACAATAATGCATCTTTAAGGACTGTCCACTTCCATGGTCATCCTCTTCATAGGCCAGTCACCTTAAAGTATTGCCAATTTTAAAGGTCCGTAAGCTTCCCAGGTCCACCTCTTAAAGGGCCAGTACACTTAAAATGCTGTTGTTTCAAGGGTTTGTACACAACCCTGGTCAACCTCTTAAAGGACATAATTCCCTAAATGTGTCACCTCTTCAAGGGTTTGTCCACATCTAGGGTCTGCCTCTTAAAGGGCCAGTCATCAAAACATGTCACATGTTCAAGTGGATTTCCACTTCATAAGCCACATTGACATTTCCAAAGGTCTGTCCATTCCCAGGGTTGTCTCTTAGAAGGCCACCCACACACAATAATGCATCTTTAAGGACTGTCCACTTCCATGGTCATCCTCTTCATAGGCCAGTCACCTTAAAGTATTGCCAATTTTAAAGGTCCGTAAGCTTCCCAGGTCCACCTCTTAAAGGGCCAGTACACTTAAAATGCTGTTGTTTCGAGGGTTTGTACACAACCCTGGTCAACCTCTTAAAGGACATAATTCCCTAAATTTGTCACCTCTTCAAGGGTTTGTCCACTTCTAGGGTCTGCCTCTTAAAGGGCCAGTCCGCAAAACATGTCACATGTTCAAGTGGCTTTCCACTTCATAAGCCACATTGACATTTCCAAAGGTCTGTCCATTCCCAGGGTTGTCTCTTAGAAGGCCACCCACACACAATAATGCATCTTTAAGGACTGTCCACTTCCATGGTCATCCTCTTCATAGGCCAGTCACCTTAAAGTATTGCCAATTTTAAAGGTCCGTAAGCTTCCCAGGTCCACCTCTTAAAGGGCCAGTACACTTAAAATGCTGTTGTTTCGAGGGTTTGTACACAACCCTGGTCAACCTCTTAAAGGACATAATTCCCTAAATTTGTCACCTCTTCAAGGGTTTGTCCACTTCTAGGGTCTGCCTCTTAAAGGGCCAGTCCGCAAAACATGTCACATGTTCAAGTGGCTTTCCACTTCATAAGCCACATTGACATTTCCAAAGGTCTGTCCATTCCCAGGGTTGTCTCTTAGAAGGCCACCCACACACAATAATGCATCTTTAAGGACTGTCCACTTCCATGGTCATCCTCTTCATAGGCCAGTCACCTTAAAGTATTGCCAATTTTAAAGGTCCGTAAGCTTCCCAGGTCCACCTCTTAAAGGGCCAGTACACTTAAAATGCTGTTGTTTCGAGGGTTTGTACACAACCCTGGTCAACCTCTTAAAGGACATAATTCCCTAAATTTGTCACCTCTTCAAGGGTTTGTCCACTTCTAGGGTCTGCCTCTTAAAGGGCCAGTCCGCAAAACATGTCACATGTTCAAGTGGCTTTCCACTTCATAAGCCACATTGACATTTCCAAAGGTCTGTCCATTCCCAGGGTTGTCTCTTAGAAGGCCACCCACACACAATAATGCATCTTTAAGGACTGTCCACTTCCATGGTCATCCTCTTCATAGGCCAGTCACCTTAAAGTATTGCCAATTTTAAAGGTCCGTAAGCTTCCCAGGTCCACCTCTTAAAGGGCCAGTACACTTAAAATGCTGTTGTTTCAAGGGTTTGTACACAACCCTGGTCAACCTCTTAAAGGACATAATTCCCTAAATTTGTCACCTCTTCAAGGGTTTGTCCACATCTAGGGTCTGCCTCTTAAAGGGCCAGTCATCAAAACATGTCACATGTTCAAGTGGATTTCCACTTCATAAGCCACATTGACATTTCCAAAGGTCTGTCCATTCCCAGGGTTGTCTCTTAGAAGGCCACCCACACACAATAATGCATCTTTAAGGACTGTCCACTTCCATGGTCATCCTCTTCATAGGCCAGTCACCTTAAAGTATTGCCAATTTTAAAGGTCCGTAAGCTTCCCAGGTCCACCTCTTAAAGGGCCAGTACACTTAAAATGCTGTTGTTTCGAGGGTTTGTACACAACCCTGGTCAACCTCTTAAAGGACATAATTCCCTAAATTTGTCACCTCTTCAAGGGTTTGTCCACTTCTAGGGTCTGCCTCTTAAAGGGCCAGTCCGCAAAACATGTCACATGTTCAAGTGGCTTTCCACTTCATAAGCCACATTGACATTTCCAAAGGTCTGTCCATTCCCAGGGTTGTCTCTTAGAAGGCCACCCACACACAATAATGCATCTTTAAGGACTGTCCACTTCCATGGTCATCCTCTTCATAGGCCAGTCACCTTAAAGTATTGCCAATTTTAAAGGTCCGTAAGCTTCCCAGGTCCACCTCTTAAAGGGCCAGTACACTTAAAATGCTGTTGTTTCGAGGGTTTGTACACAACCCTGGTCAACCTCTTAAAGGACATAATTCCCTAAATTTGTCACCTCTTCAAGGGTTTGTCCACTTCTAGGGTCTGCCTCTTAAAGGGCCAGTCCGCAAAACATGTCACATGTTCAAGTGGCTTTCCACTTCATAAGCCACATTGACATTTCCAAAGGTCTGTCCATTCCCAGGGTTGTCTCTTAGAAGGCCACCCACACACAATAATGCATCTTTAAGGACTGTCCACTTCCATGGTCATCCTCTTCATAGGCCAGTCACCTTAAAGTATTGCCAATTTTAAAGGTCCGTAAGCTTCCCAGGTCCACCTCTTAAAGGGCCAGTACACTTAAAATGCTGTTGTTTCGAGGGTTTGTACACAACCCTGGTCAACCTCTTAAAGGACATAATTCCCTAAATGTGTCACCTCTTCAAGGGTTTGTCCACATCTAGGGTCTGCCTCTTAAAGGGCCAGTCATCAAAACATGTCACATGTTCAAGTGGCTTTCCACTTCATAAGCCACATTGACATTTCCAAAGGTCTGTCCATTCCCAGGGTTGTCTCTTAGAAGGCCACCCACACACAATAATGCATCTTTAAGGACTGTCCACTTCCATGGTCATCCTCTTCATAGGCCAGTCACCTTAAAGTATTGCCAATTTTAAAGGTCCGTAAGCTTCCCAGGTCCACCTCTTAAAGGGCCAGTACACTTAAAATGCTGTTGTTTCGAGGGTTTGTACACAACCCTGGTCAACCTCTTAAAGGACATAATTCCCTAAATTTGTCACCTCTTCAAGGGTTTGTCCACTTCTAGGGTCTGCCTCTTAAAGGGCCAGTCCGCAAAACATGTCACATGTTCAAGTGGCTTTCCACTTCATAAGCCACATTGACATTTCCAAAGGTCTGTCCATTCCCAGGGTTGTCTCTTAGAAGGCCACCCACACACAATAATGCATCTTTAAGGACTGTCCACTTCCATGGTCATCCTCTTCATAGGCCAGTCACCTTAAAGTATTGCCAATTTTAAAGGTCCGTAAGCTTCCCAGGTCCACCTCTTAAAGGGCCAGTACACTTAAAATGCTGTTGTTTCGAGGGTTTGTACACAACCCTGGTCAACCTCTTAAAGGACATAATTCCCTAAATTTGTCACCTCTTCAAGGGTTTGTCCACTTCTAGGGTCTGCCTCTTAAAGGGCCAGTCCGCAAAACATGTCACATGTTCAAGTGGCTTTCCACTTCATAAGCCACATTGACATTTCCAAAGGTCTGTCCATTCCCAGGGTTGTCTCTTAGAAGGCCACCCACACACAATAATGCATCTTTAAGGACTGTCCACTTCCATGGTCATCCTCTTCATAGGCCAGTCACCTTAAAGTATTGCCAATTTTAAAGGTCCGTAAGCTTCCCAGGTCCACCTCTTAAAGGGCCAGTACACTTAAAATGCTGTTGTTTCAAGGGTTTGTACACAACCCTGGTCAACCTCTTAAAGGACATAATTCCCTAAATGTGTCACCTCTTCAAGGGTTTGTCCACATCTAGGGTCTGCCTCTTAAAGGGCCAGTCATCAAAACATGTCACATGTTCAAGTGGATTTCCACTTCATAAGCCACATTGACATTTCCAAAGGTCTGTCCATTCCCAGGGTTGTCTCTTAGAAGGCCACCCACACACAATAATGCATCTTTAAGGACTGTCCACTTCCATGGTCATCCTCTTCATAGGCCAGTCACCTTAAAGTATTGCCAATTTTAAAGGTCCGTAAGCTTCCCAGGTCCACCTCTTAAAGGGCCAGTACACTTAAAATGCGGTTGTTTCGAGGGTTTGTACACAACCCTGGTCAACCTCTTAAAGGACATAATTCCCTAAATTTGTCACCTCTTCAAGGGTTTGTCCACTTCTAGGGTCTGCCTCTTAAAGGGCCAGTCCGCAAAACATGTCACATGTTCAAGTGGATTTCCACTTCATAAGCCACATTGACATTTCCAAAGGTCTGTCCATTCCCAGGGTTGTCTCTTAGAAGGCCACCCACACACAATAATGCATCTTTAAGGACTGTCCACTTCCATGGTCATCCTCTTCATAGGCCAGTCACCTTAAAGTATTGCCAATTTTAAAGGTCCGTAAGCTTCCCAGGTCCACCTCTTAAAGGGCCAGTACACTTAAAATGCTGTTGTTTCAAGGGTTTGTACACAACCCTGGTCAACCTCTTAAAGGACATAATTCCCTAAATTTGTCACCTCTTCAAGGGTTTGTCCACTTCTAGGGTCTGCCTCTTAAAGGGCCAGTCCGCAAAACATGTCACATGTTCAAGTGGCTTTCCACTTCATAAGCCACATTGACATTTCCAAAGGTCTGTCCATTCCCAGGGTTGTCTCTTAGAAGGCCACCCACACACAATAATGCATCTTTAAGGACTGTCCACTTCCATGGTCATCCTCTTCATAGGCCAGTCACCTTAAAGTATTGCCAATTTTAAAGGTCCGTAAGCTTCCCAGGTCCACCTCTTAAAGGGCCAGTACACTTAAAATGCTGTTGTTTCGAGGGTTTGTACACAACCCTGGTCAACCTCTTAAAGGACATAATTCCCTAAATGTGTCACCTCTTCAAGGGTTTGTCCACATCTAGGGTCTGCCTCTTAAAGGGCCAGTCATCAAAACATGTCACATGTTCAAGTGGCTTTCCACTTCATAAGCCACATTGACATTTCCAAAGGTCTGTCCATTCCCAGGGTTGTCTCTTAGAAGGCCACCCACACACAATAATGCATCTTTAAGGACTGTCCACTTCCATGGTCATCCTCTTCATAGGCCAGTCACCTTAAAGTATTGCCAATTTTAAAGGTCCGTAAGCTTCCCAGGTCCACCTCTTAAAGGGCCAGTACACTTAAAATGCTGTTGTTTCGAGGGTTTGTACACAACCCTGGTCAACCTCTTAAAGGACATAATTCCCTAAATTTGTCACCTCTTCAAGGGTTTGTCCACTTCTAGGGTCTGCCTCTTAAAGGGCCAGTCCGCAAAACATGTCACATGTTCAAGTGGCTTTCCACTTCATAAGCCACATTGACATTTCCAAAGGTCTGTCCATTCCCAGGGTTGTCTCTTAGAAGGCCACCCACACACAATAATGCATCTTTAAGGACTGTCCACTTCCATGGTCATCCTCTTCATAGGCCAGTCACCTTAAAGTATTGCCAATTTTAAAGGTCCGTAAGCTTCCCAGGTCCACCTCTTAAAGGGCCAGTACACTTAAAATGCTGTTGTTTCGAGGGTTTGTACACAACCCTGGTCAACCTCTTAAAGGACATAATTCCCTAAATTTGTCACCTCTTCAAGGGTTTGTCCACTTCTAGGGTCTGCCTCTTAAAGGGCCAGTCCGCAAAACATGTCACATGTTCAAGTGGCTTTCCACTTCATAAGCCACATTGACATTTCCAAAGGTCTGTCCATTCCCAGGGTTGTCTCTTAGAAGGCCACCCACACACAATAATGCATCTTTAAGGACTGTCCACTTCCATGGTCATCCTCTTCATAGGCCAGTCACCTTAAAGTATTGCCAATTTTAAAGGTCCGTAAGCTTCCCAGGTCCACCTCTTAAAGGGCCAGTACACTTAAAATGCTGTTGTTTCAAGGGTTTGTACACAACCCTGGTCAACCTCTTAAAGGACATAATTCCCTAAATTTGTCACCTCTTCAAGGGTTTGTCCACATCTAGGGTCTGCCTCTTAAAGGGCCAGTCATCAAAACATGTCACATGTTCAAGTGGATTTCCACTTCATAAGCCACATTGACATTTCCAAAGGTCTGTCCATTCCCAGGGTTGTCTCTTAGAAGGCCACCCACACACAATAATGCATCTTTAAGGACTGTCCACTTCCATGGTCATCCTCTTCATAGGCCAGTCACCTTAAAGTATTGCCAATTTTAAAGGTCCGTAAGCTTCCCAGGTCCACCTCTTAAAGGGCCAGTACACTTAAAATGCTGTTGTTTCGAGGGTTTGTACACAACCCTGGTCAACCTCTTAAAGGACATAATTCCCTAAATTTGTCACCTCTTCAAGGGTTTGTCCACTTCTAGGGTCTGCCTCTTAAAGGGCCAGTCCGCAAAACATGTCACATGTTCAAGTGGCTTTCCACTTCATAAGCCACATTGACATTTCCAAAGGTCTGTCCATTCCCAGGGTTGTCTCTTAGAAGGCCACCCACACACAATAATGCATCTTTAAGGACTGTCCACTTCCATGGTCATCCTCTTCATAGGCCAGTCACCTTAAAGTATTGCCAATTTTAAAGGTCCGTAAGCTTCCCAGGTCCACCTCTTAAAGGGCCAGTACACTTAAAATGCTGTTGTTTCGAGGGTTTGTACACAACCCTGGTCAACCTCTTAAAGGACATAATTCCCTAAATTTGTCACCTCTTCAAGGGTTTGTCCACTTCTAGGGTCTGCCTCTTAAAGGGCCAGTCCGCAAAACATGTCACATGTTCAAGTGGCTTTCCACTTCATAAGCCACATTGACATTTCCAAAGGTCTGTCCATTCCCAGGGTTGTCTCTTAGAAGGCCACCCACACACAATAATGCATCTTTAAGGACTGTCCACTTCCATGGTCATCCTCTTCATAGGCCAGTCACCTTAAAGTATTGCCAATTTTAAAGGTCCGTAAGCTTCCCAGGTCCACCTCTTAAAGGGCCAGTACACTTAAAATGCTGTTGTTTCGAGGGTTTGTACACAACCCTGGTCAACCTCTTAAAGGACATAATTCCCTAAATGTGTCACCTCTTCAAGGGTTTGTCCACATCTAGGGTCTGCCTCTTAAAGGGCCAGTCATCAAAACATGTCACATGTTCAAGTGGCTTTCCACTTCATAAGCCACATTGACATTTCCAAAGGTCTGTCCATTCCCAGGGTTGTCTCTTAGAAGGCCACCCACACACAATAATGCATCTTTAAGGACTGTCCACTTCCATGGTCATCCTCTTCATAGGCCAGTCACCTTAAAGTATTGCCAATTTTAAAGGTCCGTAAGCTTCCCAGGTCCACCTCTTAAAGGGCCAGTACACTTAAAATGCTGTTGTTTCGAGGGTTTGTACACAACCCTGGTCAACCTCTTAAAGGACATAATTCCCTAAATTTGTCACCTCTTCAAGGGTTTGTCCACTTCTAGGGTCTGCCTCTTAAAGGGCCAGTCCGCAAAACATGTCACATGTTCAAGTGGCTTTCCACTTCATAAGCCACATTGACATTTCCAAAGGTCTGTCCATTCCCAGGGTTGTCTCTTAGAAGGCCACCCACACACAATAATGCATCTTTAAGGACTGTCCACTTCCATGGTCATCCTCTTCATAGGCCAGTCACCTTAAAGTATTGCCAATTTTAAAGGTCCGTAAGCTTCCCAGGTCCACCTCTTAAAGGGCCAGTACACTTAAAATGCTGTTGTTTCGAGGGTTTGTACACAACCCTGGTCAACCTCTTAAAGGACATAATTCCCTAAATTTGTCACCTCTTCAAGGGTTTGTCCACTTCTAGGGTCTGCCTCTTAAAGGGCCAGTCCGCAAAACATGTCACATGTTCAAGTGGCTTTCCACTTCATAAGCCACATTGACATTTCCAAAGGTCTGTCCATTCCCAGGGTTGTCTCTTAGAAGGCCACCCACACACAATAATGCATCTTTAAGGACTGTCCACTTCCATGGTCATCCTCTTCATAGGCCAGTCACCTTAAAGTATTGCCAATTTTAAAGGTCCGTAAGCTTCCCAGGTCCACCTCTTAAAGGGCCAGTACACTTAAAATGCTGTTGTTTCAAGGGTTTGTACACAACCCTGGTCAACCTCTTAAAGGACATAATTCCCTAAATGTGTCACCTCTTCAAGGGTTTGTCCACATCTAGGGTCTGCCTCTTAAAGGGCCAGTCATCAAAACATGTCACATGTTCAAGTGGATTTCCACTTCATAAGCCACATTGACATTTCCAAAGGTCTGTCCATTCCCAGGGTTGTCTCTTAGAAGGCCACCCACACACAATAATGCATCTTTAAGGACTGTCCACTTCCATGGTCATCCTCTTCATAGGCCAGTCACCTTAAAGTATTGCCAATTTTAAAGGTCCGTAAGCTTCCCAGGTCCACCTCTTAAAGGGCCAGTACACTTAAAATGCGGTTGTTTCGAGGGTTTGTACACAACCCTGGTCAACCTCTTAAAGGACATAATTCCCTAAATTTGTCACCTCTTCAAGGGTTTGTCCACTTCTAGGGTCTGCCTCTTAAAGGGCCAGTCCGCAAAACATGTCACATGTTCAAGTGGATTTCCACTTCATAAGCCACATTGACATTTCCAAAGGTCTGTCCATTCCCAGGGTTGTCTCTTAGAAGGCCACCCACACACAATAATGCATCTTTAAGGACTGTCCACTTCCATGGTCATCCTCTTCATAGGCCAGTCACCTTAAAGTATTGCCAATTTTAAAGGTCCGTAAGCTTCCCAGGTCCACCTCTTAAAGGGCCAGTACACTTAAAATGCTGTTGTTTCAAGGGTTTGTACACAACCCTGGTCAACCTCTTAAAGGACATAATTCCCTAAATTTGTCACCTCTTCAAGGGTTTGTCCACTTCTAGGGTCTGCCTCTTAAAGGGCCAGTCCGCAAAACATGTCACATGTTCAAGTGGCTTTCCACTTCATAAGCCACATTGACATTTCCAAAGGTCTGTCCATTCCCAGGGTTGTCTCTTAGAAGGCCACCCACACACAATAATGCATCTTTAAGGACTGTCCACTTCCATGGTCATCCTCTTCATAGGCCAGTCACCTTAAAGTATTGCCAATTTTAAAGGTCCGTAAGCTTCCCAGGTCCACCTCTTAAAGGGCCAGTACACTTAAAATGCTGTTGTTTCGAGGGTTTGTACACAACCCTGGTCAACCTCTTAAAGGACATAATTCCCTAAATTTGTCACCTCTTCAAGGGTTTGTCCACTTCTAGGGTCTGCCTCTTAAAGGGCCAGTCCGCAAAACATGTCACATGTTCAAGTGGCTTTCCACTTCATAAGCCACATTGACATTTCCAAAGGTCTGTCCATTCCCAGGGTTGTCTCTTAGAAGGCCACCCACACACAATAATGCATCTTTAAGGACTGTCCACTTCCATGGTCATCCTCTTCATAGGCCAGTCACCTTAAAGTATTGCCAATTTTAAAGGTCCGTAAGCTTCCCAGGTCCACCTCTTAAAGGGCCAGTACACTTAAAATGCTGTTGTTTCGAGGGTTTGTACACAACCCTGGTCAACCTCTTAAAGGACATAATTCCCTAAATGTGTCACCTCTTCAAGGGTTTGTCCACTTCTAGGGTCTGCCTCTTAAAGGGCCAGTCCGCAAAACATGTCACATGTTCAAGTGGCTTTCCACTTCATAAGCCACATTGACATTTCCAAAGGTCTGTCCATTCCCAGGGTTGTCTCTTAGAAGGCCACCCACACACAATAATGCATCTTTAAGGACTGTCCACTTCCATGGTCATCCTCTTCATAGGCCAGTCACCTTAAAGTATTGCCAATTTTAAAGGTCCGTAAGCTTCCCAGGTCCACCTCTTAAAGGGCCAGTACACTTAAAATGCTGTTGTTTCAAGGGTTTGTACACAACCCTGGTCAACCTCTTAAAGGACATAATTCCCTAAATTTGTCACCTCTTCAAGGGTTTGTCCACATCTAGGGTCTGCCTCTTAAAGGGCCAGTCATTAAAACATGTCACATGTTCAAGTGGATTTCCACTTCATAAGCCACATTGACATCTCCAAAGGTCTGTCCATTCCCAGGGTTGTCTCTTAGAAGGCCACCCACACACAATAATGCATCTTTAAGGACTGTCCACTTCCATGGTCATCCTCTTCATAGGCCAGTCACCTTAAAGTATTGCCAATTTTAAAGGTCCGTAAGCTTCCCAGGTCCACCTCTTAAAGGGCCAGTACACTTAAAATGCTGTTGTTTCGAGGGTTTGTACACAACCCTGGTCAACCTCTTAAAGGACATAATTCCCTAAATTTGTCACCTCTTCAAGGGTTTGTCCACTTCTAGGGTCTGCCTCTTAAAGGGCCAGTCCGCAAAACATGTCACATGTTCAAGTGGCTTTCCACTTCATAAGCCACATTGACATTTCCAAAGGTCTGTCCATTCCCAGGGTTGTCTCTTAGAAGGCCACCCACACACAATAATGCATCTTTAAGGACTGTCCACTTCCATGGTCATCCTCTTCATAGGCCAGTCACCTTAAAGTATTGCCAATTTTAAAGGTCCGTAAGCTTCCCAGGTCCACCTCTTAAAGGGCCAGTACACTTAAAATGCTGTTGTTTCGAGGGTTTGTACACAACCCTGGTCAACCTCTTAAAGGACATAATTCCCTAAATTTGTCACCTCTTCAAGGGTTTGTCCACTTCTAGGGTCTGCCTCTTAAAGGGCCAGTCCGCAAAACATGTCACATGTTCAAGTGGCTTTCCACTTCATAAGCCACATTGACATTTCCAAAGGTCTGTCCATTCCCAGGGTTGTCTCTTAGAAGGCCACCCACACACAATAATGCATCTTTAAGGACTGTCCACTTCCATGGTCATCCTCTTCATAGGCCAGTCACCTTAAAGTATTGCCAATTTTAAAGGTCCGTAAGCTTCCCAGGTCCACCTCTTAAAGGGCCAGTACACTTAAAATGCTGTTGTTTCGAGGGTTTGTACACAACCCTGGTCAACCTCTTAAAGGACATAATTCCCTAAATTTGTCACCTCTTCAAGGGTTTGTCCACTTCTAGGGTCTGCCTCTTAAAGGGCCAGTCCGCAAAACATGTCACTGTCAGAACCGGCAACTCTCGGGGCCGCCGGGCCCGCACCACCGGTCCGGCCACCCGGGGTACAGGAGCACGGCGCAGAGGTACCCCGGTTCTTGTGATCTCCCCGGGCCGCTGTAAGACTGGTCGCCGCCGGGTTGCTAGGGAGGCAGCTGGTGCTTCTAGTCGCTTGACTACCAGGCTGGCTTCCCTGGTAACTGTCTGTGCAGTGAGACTGGGGGCGTGCCCCCAGCACCGCCCTGATTAGCCCTGCTGCTGTCAGGCTCCCCGCCCCAATCAGCTTCTGGGGCGGGAGCGCTGACAGCATTTAAATAGGTGTGTTTTCCTCTCAGGCCTTGCCAGTGTTAGTTTGGTTCTCCAGCTGCACCCGCGTTTATCCTGACTGCTCTTGTGACTTCGGCTTTTCTGACACCTGCTTTTGGACTTGACTACGTTTTGCCTGACCCCTCCGTACTGCGTACCCTCTTGTTGCCTACCCGGATTGTCTGACCATTCTACCGTTGCTTGTCTCAGTGTCTGTTTGTCTCCCGTGTCCCGCTTCCCTAGTGAGGGTAGGGACCGTCGCCCAGTTGTCGCCCTGGGGGGTAGCCCAGGGGGGCAAGTAGGCAGGGACAGGGGTTGCGGGATATCTCAGGGACCCCCATATCCCGGACACTGTCCTGACAGTCACATGTTCAAGTGGCTTTCCACTTCATAAGCCACATTGACATTTCCAAAGGTCTGTCCATTCCCAGGGTTGTCTCTTAGAAGGCCACCCACACACAATAATGCATCTTTAAGGACTGTCCACTTCCATGGTCATCCTCTTCATAGGCCAGTCACCTTAAAGTATTGCCAATTTTAAAGGTCCGTAAGCTTCCCAGGTCCACCTCTTAAAGGGCCAGTACACTTAAAATGCTGTTGTTTCGAGGGTTTGTACACAACCCTGGTCAACCTCTTAAAGGACATAATTCCCTAAATTTGTCACCTCTTCAAGGGTTTGTCCACTTCTAGGGTCTGCCTCTTAAAGGGCCAGTCCGCAAAACATGTCACATGTTCAAGTGGCTTTCCACTTCATAAGCCACATTGACATTTCCAAAGGTCTGTCCATTCCCAGGGTTGTCTCTTAGAAGGCCACCCACACACAATAATGCATCTTTAAGGACTGTCCACTTCCATGGTCATCCTCTTCATAGGCCAGTCACCTTAAAGTATTGCCAATTTTAAAGGTCTGTAAGCTTCCCAGGTCCACCTCTTAAAGGGCCAGTACACTTAAAATGCTGTTGTTTCGAGGGTTTGTACACAACCCTGGTCAACCTCTTAAAGGACATAATTCCCTAAATTTGTCACCTCTTCAAGGGTTTGTCCACTTCTAGGGTCTGCCTCTTAAAGGGCCAGTCCGCAAAACATGTCACATGTTCAAGTGGCTTTCCACTTCATAAGCCACATTGACATTTCCAAAGGTCTGTCCATTCCCAGGGTTGTCTCTTAGAAGGCCACCCACACACAATAATGCATCTTTAAGGACTGTCCACTTCCATGGTCATCCTCTTCATAGGCCAGTCACCTTAAAGTATTGCCAATTTTAAAGGTCCGTAAGCTTCCCAGGTCCACCTCTTAAAGGGCCAGTACACTTAAAATGCTGTTGTTTCGAGGGTTTGTACACAACCCTGGTCAACCTCTTAAAGGACATAATTCCCTAAATTTGTCACCTCTTCAAGGGTTTGTCCACTTCTAGGGTCTGCCTCTTAAAGGGCCAGTCCGCAAAACATGTCACATGTTCAAGTGGCTTTCCACTTCATAAGCCACATTGACATTTCCAAAGGTCTGTCCATTCCCAGGGTTGTCTCTTAGAAGGCCACCCACACACAATAATGCATCTTTAAGGACTGTCCACTTCCATGGTCATCCTCTTCATAGGCCAGTCACCTTAAAGTATTGCCAATTTTAAAGGTCCGTAAGCTTCCCAGGTCCACCTCTTAAAGGGCCAGTACACTTAAAATGCTGTTGTTTCGAGGGTTTGTACACAACCCTGGTCAACCTCTTAAAGGACATAATTCCCTAAATTTGTCACCTCTTCAAGGGTTTGTCCACTTCTAGGGTCTGCCTCTTAAAGGGCCAGTCCGCAAAACATGTCACATGTTCAAGTGGCTTTCCACTTCATAAGCCACATTGACATTTCCAAAGGTCTGTCCATTCCCAGGGTTGTCTCTTAGAAGGCCACCCACACACAATAATGCATCTTTAAGGACTGTCCACTTCCATGGTCATCCTCTTCATAGGCCAGTCACCTTAAAGTATTGCCAATTTTAAAGGTCCGTAAGCTTCCCAGGTCCACCTCTTAAAGGGCCAGTACACTTAAAATGCTGTTGTTTCGAGGGTTTGTACACAACCCTGGTCAACCTCTTAAAGGACATAATTCCCTAAATTTGTCACCTCTTCAAGGGTTTGTCCACTTCTAGGGTCTGCCTCTTAAAGGGCCAGTCCGCAAAACATGTCACATGTTCAAGTGGCTTTCCACTTCATAAGCCACATTGACATTTCCAAAGGTCTGTCCATTCCCAGGGTTGTCTCTTAGAAGGCCACCCACACACAATAATGCATCTTTAAGGACTGTCCACTTCCATGGTCATCCTCTTCATAGGCCAGTCACCTTAAAGTATTGCCAATTTTAAAGGTCCGTAAGCTTCCCAGGTCCACCTCTTAAAGGGCCAGTACACTTAAAATGCTGTTGTTTCGAGGGTTTGTACACAACCCTGGTCAACCTCTTAAAGGACATAATTCCCTAAATTTGTCACCTCTTCAAGGGTTTGTCCACTTCTAGGGTCTGCCTCTTAAAGGGCCAGTCCGCAAAACATGTCACATGTTCAAGTGGCTTTCCACTTCATAAGCCACATTGACATTTCCAAAGGTCTGTCCATTCCCAGGGTTGTCTCTTAGAAGGCCACCCACACACAATAATGCATCTTTAAGGACTGTCCACTTCCATGGTCATCCTCTTCATAGGCCAGTCACCTTAAAGTATTGCCAATTTTAAAGGTCCGTAAGCTTCCCAGGTCCACCTCTTAAAGGGCCAGTACACTTAAAATGCTGTTGTTTCGAGGGTTTGTACACAACCCTGGTCAACCTCTTAAAGGACATAATTCCCTAAATTTGTCACCTCTTCAAGGGTTTGTCCACTTCTAGGGTCTGCCTCTTAAAGGGCCAGTCCGCAAAACATGTCACATGTTCAAGTGGCTTTCCACTTCATAAGCCACATTGACATTTCCAAAGGTCTGTCCATTCCCAGGGTTGTCTCTTAGAAGGCCACCCACACACAATAATGCATCTTTAAGGACTGTCCACTTCCATGGTCATCCTCTTCATAGGCCAGTCACCTTAAAGTATTGCCAATTTTAAAGGTCCGTAAGCTTCCCAGGTCCACCTCTTAAAGGGCCAGTACACTTAAAATGCTGTTGTTTCGAGGGTTTGTACACAACCCTGGTCAACCTCTTAAAGGACATAATTCCCTAAATTTGTCACCTCTTCAAGGGTTTGTCCACTTCTAGGGTCTGCCTCTTAAAGGGCCAGTCCGCAAAACATGTCACATGTTCAAGTGGCTTTCCACTTCATAAGCCACATTGACATTTCCAAAGGTCTGTCCATTCCCAGGGTTGTCTCTTAGAAGGCCACCCACACACAATAATGCATCTTTAAGGACTGTCCACTTCCATGGTCATCCTCTTCATAGGCCAGTCACCTTAAAGTATTGCCAATTTTAAAGGTCCGTAAGCTTCCCAGGTCCACCTCTTAAAGGGCCAGTACACTTAAAATGCTGTTGTTTCGAGGGTTTGTACACAACCCTGGTCAACCTCTTAAAGGACATAATTCCCTAAATTTGTCACCTCTTCAAGGGTTTGTCCACTTCTAGGGTCTGCCTCTTAAAGGGCCAGTCCGCAAAACATGTCACATGTTCAAGTGGCTTTCCACTTCATAAGCCACATTGACATTTCCAAAGGTCTGTCCATTCCCAGGGTTGTCTCTTAGAAGGCCACCCACACACAATAATGCATCTTTAAGGACTGTCCACTTCCATGGTCATCCTCTTCATAGGCCAGTCACCTTAAAGTATTGCCAATTTTAAAGGTCCGTAAGCTTCCCAGGTCCACCTCTTAAAGGGCCAGTACACTTAAAATGCTGTTGTTTCGAGGGTTTGTACACAACCCTGGTCAACCTCTTAAAGGACATAATTCCCTAAATTTGTCACCTCTTCAAGGGTTTGTCCACTTCTAGGGTCTGCCTCTTAAAGGGCCAGTCCGCAAAACATGTCACATGTTCAAGTGGCTTTCCACTTCATAAGCCACATTGACATTTCCAAAGGTCTGTCCATTCCCAGGGTTGTCTCTTAGAAGGCCACCCACACACAATAATGCATCTTTAAGGACTGTCCACTTCCATGGTCATCCTCTTCATAGGCCAGTCACCTTAAAGTATTGCCAATTTTAAAGGTCCGTAAGCTTCCCAGGTCCACCTCTTAAAGGGCCAGTACACTTAAAATGCTGTTGTTTCGAGGGTTTGTACACAACCCTGGTCAACCTCTTAAAGGACATAATTCCCTAAATTTGTCACCTCTTCAAGGGTTTGTCCACTTCTAGGGTCTGCCTCTTAAAGGGCCAGTCCGCAAAACATGTCACATGTTCAAGTGGCTTTCCACTTCATAAGCCACATTGACATTTCCAAAGGTCTGTCCATTCCCAGGGTTGTCTCTTAGAAGGCCACCCACACACAATAATGCATCTTTAAGGACTGTCCACTTCCATGGTCATCCTCTTCATAGGCCAGTCACCTTAAAGTATTGCCAATTTTAAAGGTCCGTAAGCTTCCCAGGTCCACCTCTTAAAGGGCCAGTACACTTAAAATGCTGTTGTTTTGAGGGTTTGTACACAACCCTGGTCAACCTCTTAAAGGACATAATTCCCTAAATTTGTCACCTCTTCAAGGGTTTGTCCACTTCTAGGGTCTGCCTCTTAAAGGGCCAGTCCGCAAAACATGTCACATGTTCAAGTGGCTTTCCACTTCATAAGCCACATTGACATTTCCAAAGGTCTGTCCATTCCCAGGGTTGTCTCTTAGAAGGCCACACACACACAATAATGCATCTTTAAGGACTGTCCACTTCCATGGTCATCCTCTTCATAGGCCAGTCACCTTAAAGTATTGCCAATTTTAAAGGTCCGTAAGCTTCCCAGGTCCACCTCTTAAAGGGCCAGTACACTTAAAATGCTGTTGTTTCGAGGGTTTGTACACAACCCTGGTCAACCTCTTAAAGGACATAATTCCCTAAATTTGTCACCTCTTCAAGGGTTTGTCCACTTCTAGGGTCTGCCTCTTAAAGGGCCAGTCCGCAAAACATGTCACATGTTCAAGTGGCTTTCCACTTCATAAGCCACATTGACATTTCCAAAGGTCTGTCCATTCCCAGGGTTGTCTCTTAGAAGGCCACCCACACACAATAATGCATCTTTAAGGACTGTCCACTTCCATGGTCATCCTCTTCATAGGCCAGTCACCTTAAAGTATTGCCAATTTTAAAGGTCCGTAAGCTTCCCAGGTCCACCTCTTAAAGGGCCAGTACACTTAAAATGCTGTTGTTTCAAGGGTTTGTACACAACCCTGGTCAACCTCTTAAAGGACATAATTCCCTAAATGTGTCACCTCTTCAAGGGTTTGTCCACATCTAGGGTCTGCCTCTTAAAGGGCCAGTCATCAAAACATGTCACATGTTCAAGTGGATTTCCACTTCATAAGCCACATTGACATTTCCAAAGGTCTGTCCATTCCCAGGGTTGTCTCTTAGAAGGCCACCCACACACAATAATGCATCTTTAAGGACTGTCCACTTCCATGGTCATCCTCTTCATAGGCCAGTCACCTTAAAGTATTGCCAATTTTAAAGGTCCGTAAGCTTCCCAGGTCCACCTCTTAAAGGGCCAGTACACTTAAAATGCTGTTGTTTCGAGGGTTTGTACACAACCCTGGTCAACCTCTTAAAGGACATAATTCCCTAAATTTGTCACCTCTTCAAGGGTTTGTCCACTTCTAGGGTCTACCTCTTAAAGGGCCAGTCCGCAAAACATGTCACATGTTCAAGTGGCTTTCCACTTCATAAGCCACATTGACATTTCCAAAGGTCTGTCCATTCCCAGGGTTGTCTCTTAGAAGGCCACCCACACACAATAATGCATCTTTAAGGACTGTCCACTTCCATGGTCATCCTCTTCATAGGCCAGTCACCTTAAAGTATTGCCAATTTTAAAGGTCCGTAAGCTTCCCAGGTCCACCTCTTAAAGGGCCAGTACACTTAAAATGCTGTTGTTTCGAGGGTTTGTACACAACCCTGGTCAACCTCTTAAAGGACATAATTCCCTAAATTTGTCACCTCTTCAAGGGTTTGTCCACTTCTAGGGTCTGCCTCTTAAAGGGCCAGTCCGCAAAACATGTCACATGTTCAAGTGGCTTTCCACTTCATAAGCCACATTGACATTTCCAAAGGTCTGTCCATTCCCAGGGTTGTCTCTTAGAAGGCCACCCACACACAATAATGCATCTTTAAGGACTGTCCACTTCCATGGTCATCCTCTTCATAGGCCAGTCACCTTAAAGTATTGCCAATTTTAAAGGTCCGTAAGCTTCCCAGGTCCACCTCTTAAAGGGCCAGTACACTTAAAATGCTGTTGTTTCAAGGGTTTGTACACAACCCTGGTCAACCTCTTAAAGGACATAATTCCCTAAATTTGTCACCTCTTCAAGGGTTTGTCCACATCTAGGGTCTGCCTCTTAAAGGGCCAGTCATCAAAACATGTCACATGTTCAAGTGGATTTCCACTTCATAAGCCACATTGACATTTCCAAAGGTCTGTCCATTCCCAGGGTTGTCTCTTAGAAGGCCACCCACACACAATAATGCATCTTTAAGGACTGTCCACTTCCATGGTCATCCTCTTCATAGGCCAGTCACCTTAAAGTATTGCCAATTTTAAAGGTCCGTAAGCTTCCCAGGTCCACCTCTTAAAGGGCCAGTACACTTAAAATGCTGTTGTTTCGAGGGTTTGTACACAACCCTGGTCAACCTCTTAAAGGACATAATTCCCTAAATTTGTCACCTCTTCAAGGGTTTGTCCACTTCTAGGGTCTGCCTCTTAAAGGGCCAGTCCGCAAAACATGTCACATGTTCAAGTGGCTTTCCACTTCATAAGCCACATTGACATTTCCAAAGGTCTGTCCATTCCCAGGGTTGTCTCTTAGAAGGCCACCCACACACAATAATGCATCTTTAAGGACTGTCCACTTCCATGGTCATCCTCTTCATAGGCCAGTCACCTTAAAGTATTGCCAATTTTAAAGGTCCGTAAGCTTCCCAGGTCCACCTCTTAAAGGGCCAGTACACTTAAAATGCTGTTGTTTCAAGGGTTTGTACACAACCCTGGTCAACCTCTTAAAGGACATAATTCCCTAAATTTGTCACCTCTTCAAGGGTTTGTCCACATCTAGGGTCTGCCTCTTAAAGGGCCAGTCATCAAAACATGTCACATGTTCAAGTGGATTTCCACTTCATAAGCCACATTGACATTTCCAAAGGTCTGTCCATTCCCAGGGTTGTCTCTTAGAAGGCCACCCACACACAATAATGCATCTTTAAGGACTGTCCACTTCCATGGTCATCCTCTTCATAGGCCAGTCACCTTAAAGTATTGCCAATTTTAAAGGTCCGTAAGCTTCCCAGGTCCACCTCTTAAAGGGCCAGTACACTTAAAATGCTGTTGTTTCGAGGGTTTGTACACAACCCTGGTCAACCTCTTAAAGGACATAATTCCCTAAATTTGTCACCTCTTCAAGGGTTTGTCCACTTCTAGGGTCTGCCTCTTAAAGGGCCAGTCCGCAAAACATGTCACATGTTCAAGTGGCTTTCCACTTCATAAGCCACATTGACATTTCCAAAGGTCTGTCCATTCCCAGGGTTGTCTCTTAGAAGGCCACCCACACACAATAATGCATCTTTAAGGACTGTCCACTTCCATGGTCATCCTCTTCATAGGCCAGTCACCTTAAAGTATTGCCAATTTTAAAGGTCCGTAAGCTTCCCAGGTCCACCTCTTAAAGGGCCAGTACACTTAAAATGCTGTTGTTTCGAGGGTTTGTACACAACCCTGGTCAACCTCTTAAAGGACATAATTCCCTAAATTTGTCACCTCTTCAAGGGTTTGTCCACTTCTAGGGTCTGCCTCTTAAAGGGCCAGTCCGCAAAACATGTCACATGTTCAAGTGGCTTTCCACTTCATAAGCCACATTGACATTTCCAAAGGTCTGTCCATTCCCAGGGTTGTCTCTTAGAAGGCCACCCACACACAATAATGCATCTTTAAGGACTGTCCACTTCCATGGTCATCCTCTTCATAGGCCAGTCACCTTAAAGTATTGCCAATTTTAAAGGTCCGTAAGCTTCCCAGGTCCACCTCTTAAAGGGCCAGTACACTTAAAATGCTGTTGTTTCGAGGGTTTGTACACAACCCTGGTCAACCTCTTAAAGGACATAATTCCCTAAATTTGTCACCTCTTCAAGGGTTTGTCCACTTCTAGGGTCTGCCTCTTAAAGGGCCAGTCCGCAAAACATGTCACATGTTCAAGTGGCTTTCCACTTCATAAGCCACATTGACATTTCCAAAGGTCTGTCCATTCCCAGGGTTGTCTCTTAGAAGGCCACCCACACACAATAATGCATCTTTAAGGACTGTCCACTTCCATGGTCATCCTCTTCATAGGCCAGTCACCTTAAAGTATTGCCAATTTTAAAGGTCCGTAAGCTTCCCAGGTCCACCTCTTAAAGGGCCAGTACACTTAAAATGCTGTTGTTTCGAGGGTTTGTACACAACCCTGGTCAACCTCTTAAAGGACATAATTCCCTAAATTTGTCACCTCTTCAAGGGTTTGTCCACTTCTAGGGTCTGCCTCTTAAAGGGCCAGTCCGCAAAACATGTCACATGTTCAAGTGGCTTTCCACTTCATAAGCCACATTGACATTTCCAAAGGTCTGTCCATTCCCAGGGTTGTCTCTTAGAAGGCCACACACACACAATAATGCATCTTTAAGGACTGTCCACTTCCATGGTCATCCTCTTCATAGGCCAGTCACCTTAAAGTATTGCCAATTTTAAAGGTCCGTAAGCTTCCCAGGTCCACCTCTTAAAGGGCCAGTACACTTAAAATGCTGTTGTTTCGAGGGTTTGTACACAACCCTGGTCAACCTCTTAAAGGACATAATTCCCTAAATTTGTCACCTCTTCAAGGGTTTGTCCACTTCTAGGGTCTGCCTCTTAAAGGGCCAGTCCGCAAAACATGTCACATGTTCAAGTGGCTTTCCACTTCATAAGCCACATTGACATTTCCAAAGGTCTGTCCATTCCCAGGGTTGTCTCTTAGAAGGCCACCCACACACAATAATGCATCTTTAAGGACTGTCCACTTCCATGGTCATCCTCTTCATAGGCCAGTCACCTTAAAGTATTGCCAATTTTAAAGGTCCGTAAGCTTCCCAGGTCCACCTCTTAAAGGGCCAGTACACTTAAAATGCTGTTGTTTCAAGGGTTTGTACACAACCCTGGTCAACCTCTTAAAGGACATAATTCCCTAAATGTGTCACCTCTTCAAGGGTTTGTCCACATCTAGGGTCTGCCTCTTAAAGGGCCAGTCATCAAAACATGTCACATGTTCAAGTGGATTTCCACTTCATAAGCCACATTGACATTTCCAAAGGTCTGTCCATTCCCAGGGTTGTCTCTTAGAAGGCCACCCACACACAATAATGCATCTTTAAGGACTGTCCACTTCCATGGTCATCCTCTTCATAGGCCAGTCACCTTAAAGTATTGCCAATTTTAAAGGTCCGTAAGCTTCCCAGGTCCACCTCTTAAAGGGCCAGTACACTTAAAATGCTGTTGTTTCGAGGGTTTGTACACAACCCTGGTCAACCTCTTAAAGGACATAATTCCCTAAATTTGTCACCTCTTCAAGGGTTTGTCCACTTCTAGGGTCTGCCTCTTAAAGGGCCAGTCCGCAAAACATGTCACATGTTCAAGTGGCTTTCCACTTCATAAGCCACATTGACATTTCCAAAGGTCTGTCCATTCCCAGGGTTGTCTCTTAGAAGGCCACCCACACACAATAATGCATCTTTAAGGACTGTCCACTTCCATGGTCATCCTCTTCATAGGCCAGTCACCTTAAAGTATTGCCAATTTTAAAGGTCCGTAAGCTTCCCAGGTCCACCTCTTAAAGGGCCAGTACACTTAAAATGCTGTTGTTTCGAGGGTTTGTACACAACCCTGGTCAACCTCTTAAAGGACATAATTCCCTAAATTTGTCACCTCTTCAAGGGTTTGTCCACTTCTAGGGTCTGCCTCTTAAAGGGCCAGTCCGCAAAACATGTCACATGTTCAAGTGGCTTTCCACTTCATAAGCCACATTGACATTTCCAAAGGTCTGTCCATTCCCAGGGTTGTCTCTTAGAAGGCCACCCACACACAATAATGCATCTTTAAGGACTGTCCACTTCCATGGTCATCCTCTTCATAGGCCAGTCACCTTAAAGTATTGCCAATTTTAAAGGTCCGTAAGCTTCCCAGGTCCACCTCTTAAAGGGCCAGTACACTTAAAATGCTGTTGTTTCAAGGGTTTGTACACAACCCTGGTCAACCTCTTAAAGGACATAATTCCCTAAATTTGTCACCTCTTCAAGGGTTTGTCCACATCTAGGGTCTGCCTCTTAAAGGGCCAGTCATCAAAACATGTCACATGTTCAAGTGGATTTCCACTTCATAAGCCACATTGACATTTCCAAAGGTCTGTCCATTCCCAGGGTTGTCTCTTAGAAGGCCACCCACACACAATAATGCATCTTTAAGGACTGTCCACTTCCATGGTCATCCTCTTCATAGGCCAGTCACCTTAAAGTATTGCCAATTTTAAAGGTCCGTAAGCTTCCCAGGTCCACCTCTTAAAGGGCCAGTACACTTAAAATGCTGTTGTTTTGAGGGTTTGTACACAACCCTGGTCAACCTCTTAAAGGACATAATTCCCTAAATTTGTCACCTCTTCAAGGGTTTGTCCACTTCTAGGGTCTGCCTCTTAAAGGGCCAGTCCGCAAAACATGTCACATGTTCAAGTGGCTTTCCACTTCATAAGCCACATTGACATTTCCAAAGGTCTGTCCATTCCCAGGGTTGTCTCTTAGAAGGCCACCCACACACAATAATGCATCTTTAAGGACTGTCCACTTCCATGGTCATCCTCTTCATAGGCCAGTCACCTTAAAGTATTGCCAATTTTAAAGGTCCGTAAGCTTCCCAGGTCCACCTCTTAAAGGGCCAGTACACTTAAAATGCTGTTGTTTCAAGGGTTTGTACACAACCCTGGTCAACCTCTTAAAGGACATAATTCCCTAAATTTGTCACCTCTTCAAGGGTTTGTCCACATCTAGGGTCTGCCTCTTAAAGGGCCAGTCATCAAAACATGTCACATGTTCAAGTGGATTTCCACTTCATAAGCCACATTGACATTTCCAAAGGTCTGTCCATTCCCAGGGTTGTCTCTTAGAAGGCCACCCACACACAATAATGCATCTTTAAGGACTGTCCACTTCCATGGTCATCCTCTTCATAGGCCAGTCACCTTAAAGTATTGCCAATTTTAAAGGTCCGTAAGCTTCCCAGGTCCACCTCTTAAAGGGCCAGTACACTTAAAATGCTGTTGTTTCGAGGGTTTGTACACAACCCTGGTCAACCTCTTAAAGGACATAATTCCCTAAATTTGTCACCTCTTCAAGGGTTTGTCCACTTCTAGGGTCTGCCTCTTAAAGGGCCAGTCCGCAAAACATGTCACATGTTCAAGTGGCTTTCCACTTCATAAGCCACATTGACATTTCCAAAGGTCTGTCCATTCCCAGGGTTGTCTCTTAGAAGGCCACCCACACACAATAATGCATCTTTAAGGACTGTCCACTTCCATGGTCATCCTCTTCATAGGCCAGTCACCTTAAAGTATTGCCAATTTTAAAGGTCCGTAAGCTTCCCAGGTCCACCTCTTAAAGGGCCAGTACACTTAAAATGCTGTTGTTTCGAGGGTTTGTACACAACCCTGGTCAACCTCTTAAAGGACATAATTCCCTAAATTTGTCACCTCTTCAAGGGTTTGTCCACTTCTAGGGTCTGCCTCTTAAAGGGCCAGTCCGCAAAACATGTCACATGTTCAAGTGGCTTTCCACTTCATAAGCCACATTGACATTTCCAAAGGTCTGTCCATTCCCAGGGTTGTCTCTTAGAAGGCCACCCACACACAATAATGCATCTTTAAGGACTGTCCACTTCCATGGTCATCCTCTTCATAGGCCAGTCACCTTAAAGTATTGCCAATTTTAAAGGTCCGTAAGCTTCCAGGTCCACCTCTTAAAGGGCCAGTACACTTAAAATGCTGTTGTTTCGAGGGTTTGTACACAACCCTGGTCAACCTCTTAAAGGACATAATTCCCTAAATTTGTCACCTCTTCAAGGGTTTGTCCACTTCTAGGGTCTGCCTCTTAAAGGGCCAGTCCGCAAAACATGTCACATGTTCAAGTGGCTTTCCACTTCATAAGCCACATTGACATTTA
>NW_027102137.1:10000-26286 GCF_035609145.1 Eleutherodactylus coqui | reverse complement strand
GGCCCTAATTTACCGCCGTCGGCGCTATCAGGGGAAACGGGCCCGCTCCTTCCGCCCTCCTGGAACCGTGCCTCGGCCCGGAGCGACCAGGATTACCCTCATACCGGTTCTCACGACATGCATTGACACTCGGCTCAGCCCCGGCAGCCGCAGCTCCCGCCGGCCCGGCCAGCCGGGTCCGCCCCCCGTGGCCGGCGCCTGGAGCGTTTGGACTTTGTCGTTTTTTCAAAGACTCATCTCTGCCAACTGCCCTGGGCTTCAGCAGTGGCTGCCGCGGGCTGTGCACGGCCTCCTGGGGGAGTCCCGCCTGCCCGCGCAGGCAGCTAGGACAGGGTTATCAGCGCTCTCAGGGGGGCCTCCGCAGACCCCCCACAGGTGGCTTCGTACACCTCTTGAACGTGGCGCCCGGCCGCTCGGAGAGCGGGGTCTACCCGGGCAGCCAGCCGGCCTGTCGGCCCCGCGGCCTGGACAGGCGGAGTGGGGACACTCGCGCTCGATGACTCTGCTCCCAGGGAGGTGGCAGAGGGGCGGCCGCGGTGCTTTGACTTTGAGCGGCCCCCACTCCCTTCCCAGCACTCTGAGAAATAGTCACTTTGTCAAAGACCGCACACCGCTCGTTCCCTTATATGCAAAAAAGGTGTTCGTCCTGACGTTTTGCGAGGCCTTAATTTACCGCCGTCGGCGCTATCAGGGGGAACAGGCCCGCTCCTTCCGCCTTCCTGGAACCGTGCCTCGGCCCCGAGGGCCCAGGATTACCCTCATACCGGTTCTCACGACAAGCATCGACACTCGGCTCAGCCCCAGCCGCCGCAGCTCCCGCCGGCCCGGCCAGCCGGGTCCGCCCTCCGTGGCCGGCGCCTGGAGCGTTTGGACTTTGTCGTTTTTCTCAAAGACTCATCTCTGCCAACTGCCGTGGGATTCAGCAGGGGCTGCCACGGCTGTTCCCCGCCTCCTGGGTGTCCTGCCCTGCAACACCGGAGGGTCAGGGGGGGTCTTGAGCAACTACTGGTAGGTGCAGCACCTCGGGGGCCCTCTGCAGCCAGCACACTGCTGCCAACAGCCCGCTCCCCATCACCAGCCAGCCCCTTCTGCATACATCTGGCGGGGGTGCTTTTTTGACTTCCCCCATTTTGGCCTATGGGGAAAAGCCAGGGGGAAAACCTCCAGAGTCAGGCCAACCTCCTGGAACTCCAGCTCGGCCTGGAGCTACTGGTTTGCCCCCTTCCCGGTTCTCAGGACATGCCTTGACACTCGGCTCTTCCCCAGCCGCCGCAGCTCCCCTCGGCCCGGCCAGCCGGGTCCGCCCCCCTGACCGGCGCCCGGAGCAGTTTGGACTTTGTCGTTTTTTTTCTCCAAGACTCATCTCTGCCAACTGCCAAGGACTTCAGCAGGGGCTGCCACCTGCTGTTCCCCGCCAATGGGTGTCCTACCCTGCAACACCGGAGGCTCAGGCAGGGTCTTGAGCAACTGCTGGTAGGTGCTCTCAGGGGGCCCCTCCACACCCCCAGGCCCACATCCAGGGCCTCCCTCCCGGCCCCTGGAGCAGCCAGCACCCCCTCACCGTCAGCACTCTCTCCCCGTTGGGACTGTGAAACTTTTCTGACCGTGCAAGCTTCGTCAAACGGCAAGGGGGCAACCGGCGTTCTGTGCCCGGCCTCCTGGGGTCCTGCCCGGGCACATCGGAGGCTCAGCCTGGGTTTTCAGCCACCACGGGCAGGTGCACTCAGGGGGCCCTCCGCAGCCGCCCATGCACACCTCTGCAGCCAGCACACCGCTGCCAACAGCCCGCTCCCCATCACCAGCCAGCCCCTTCTGCATACATCTGGCGGGGGTGCTTTTTTGACTTCCCCCCTTTTGGCCTATGGGGAAAAGCCAAGGGGAAAACCTCCAGAGTCAGGCCGACCTCCTGGAACTAGAGCTCGGCCTGGAGCCACCGGTTTGTCCCCTTCCCGGTTCTCAGGACCTGCACTGACACTCGGCTCAGCACCGGCAGCTGCAGCCCCCGCCGGCCCGGCCAGCCGGGTCCGCACCCCTGGCCGGCACGCCTGGAGCGTTTGGACTTTGTCATTTTCATGACTTGTCTCCTCAGACATTGTCCGACTGCAAGGGGGGCGGCCGCGGTCCGTGCCCAGCCTCCAGGGGTTGCCCCCGGCCCCTGGAGCAGCCAGCACCCCCTCGCCGTCACCACTCTCTCCCCATTGGGACTTTGAAACTTTTCTGACCGTGCAAGCTTCGTCAAACGGCAAGGGGGCAACCGGCGTTCTGTGCCCGGCCTCCTGGGGTCCTGCCCGGGCACATCGGAGGCTCAGCCTGGGTTTTCAGCCACCACGGGCAGGTGCACTCAGGGGGCCCTCCGCAGCCGCCCATGCACACCTCTGCAGCCAGCACACCGCTGCCAACAGCCCGCTCCCCATCACCAGCCAGCCCCTCTGCATACATCTGCTGGGGGTGCTTTTTTGACTTCCCCCATTGTGGCCAATGGGAAAATGCCAAGGGGAAAACCTCCGGAGTCAGGCCCACCTCCTGGAACTCCATCCCGGCCTGGAGCTACTAGTTTGTCCCCTTTCCGGTTCTCAGGACATGCATTGACACTCGGCTCTTCCCAAGCCGCCGCAGCTCCCGCCGGCCCGTCCAGCCGGGTCCGCACCCCTGGCCGGCGCCTGGAGCGTTTGGACTTTGTCGTTTTTCCTCAAAGACTCATCTCTGCCAACTGCCCTGGGCTTCAGCAGTGGCTGCCGCGGGCTGTGCACGGCCTACTGGGGGGTCCCGCCTGCCCGCGCAGGCAGCTAGGACAGGGCTCTCAGCAAGGGCTTGGAGGCGGTGTCAGGGGGGCCTCCGCAGCACCCCCAAGGTGGCTTCCTACACCTCTCGAACGTTGGGGCCCGGCCGCTCGGAGAGCGGGGTCTGCCCGGGCAGCCAGCCAGCCTGTCGGCCCCGCGGCCTGGACAGGCGGAGTGGGGACACTCGCGCTCGATGACTCTGCTCCCAGGGAGGTGGCAGAGGGGCGGCCGCGGTGCTTTGACTTTGAGCGGTCCCCACTCCTCAGCACATTGAGAAATAGTCACTTTGTCAAGGACCGCACACCGCTCGTTCCCTTATATGCAAAAAAGGTGTTCGTCCTGACGTTTTGCGAGGCCCTAATTTACCGCCGTCGGCGCTATCAGGGGAAACGGGCCCGCTCCTTCCGCCCTCCTGGAACCGTGCCTCGGCCCGGAGCGACCAGGATTACCCTCATACCGGTTCTCACGACATACATCGACACTCGGCTCAGCCCCGGCAGCCGCAGCTCCCGCCGGCCCAGCCAGCCGGGTCCGCCACCCTGGCCGGCACGCCTGGAGCGTTTGGACTTTGTCGTTTTTTCAAAGACTCATCCCTGCCAACGACTTCAGCAGGGGCTGCCACCTGCTGTTCCCCGCCAATGGGTGTCCTGACCTGCAACACCGGAGGGTCATGGGGGGTCTTGAGCAACTACTGGTAGGTGCAGCACCTCGGGGGCCCTCTGCAGCCAGCACACTGCTGCCAACAGCCCGCTCCCCGTCACCCCCCAGCCCCTCTGCATACATCTGCCGGGGGTGCTTTTTTGACTTCCCCCATGTTGGCCTATGGGGAAAAGCCAGGGGGAAAACCTCCAGAGTCAGGCCGACCTCCTGGAACCCTAGCCCGGCCTGGAGCTACTGGTTTGCCCCCTTCCCGGTTCTCAGGACATGCCTTGACACTCGGCTCTTCCCCAGCCGCCGCAGCTCCCGTCGGCCCGGCCAGCCGGGTCCGCCCCCCTGACCGGCGCCTGGAGCAGTTTGGACTTTGTCATTTTTTTCAAAGACTCATCTCTGCCAAGGACTTCAGCAGGGGCTGCCACCTGCTTTTCCCCGCCAATGGGTGTCCTGCCCTGCAACACCGGAGGCTCAGGCAGGGTCTTGAGCAACTGCTGGTAGGTGCTCTCAGGGGGCCCCGCCACACCCCCAGGCCCACCTCCAGGGCCTCCCTCCCGGCCCCTGGAGCAGCCAGCACCCCCCTCACCGTCAGCACTCTCTCCCCGTTGGGACTTTGAAACTTTTCTGACCGTGCAAGCTTCATCAAACGGCAAGGGGGCAACCGGCGTTCTGTGCCCGGCCTCCTGGGGTCCTGCCCGGGCACATCGGAGGCTCAGCCTGGGTTTTCAGCCACCACGGGCAGGTGCACTCGGGGGGCCCTCCGCAGCCGCCCATGCACACCTCTGCAGCCAGCACACCGCTGCCAACAGCCCGCTCCCCATCACCAGCCAGCCCCTCTGCATACATCTGCTGGGGGTGCTTTTTTGACTTCCCCCATTGTGGCCAATGGGAAAATGCCAAGGGGAAAACCTCCGGAGTCAGGCCCACCTCCTGGAACTCCATCCCGGCCTGGAGCTACTAGTTTGTCCCCTTTCCGGTTCTCAGGACATGCATTGACACTCGGCTCTTCCCAAGCCGCCGCAGCTCCCGCCGGCCCGTCCAGCCGGGTCCGCACCCCTGGCCGGCGCCTGGAGCGTTTGGACTTTGTCGTTTTTCCTCAAAGACTCATCTCTGCCAACTGCCCTGGGCTTCAGCAGTGGCTGCCGCGGGCTGTGCACGGCCTACTGGGGGGTCCCGCCTGCCCGCGCAGGCAGCTAGGACAGGGCTCTCAGCAAGGGCTTGGAGGCGGTGTCAGGGGGGCCTCCGCAGCACCCCCAAGGTGGCTTCCTACACCTCTCGAACGTTGGGGCCCGGCCGCTCGGAGAGCGGGGTCTGCCCGGGCAGCCAGCCAGCCTGTCGGCCCCGCGGCCTGGACAGGCGGAGTGGGGACACTCGCGCTCGATGACTCTGCTCCCAGGGAGGTGGCAGAGGGGCGGCCGCGGTGCTTTGACTTTGAGCGGTCCCCACTCCTCAGCACATTGAGAAATAGTCACTTTGTCAAGGACCGCACACCGCTCGTTCCCTTATATGCAAAAAAGGTGTTCGTCCTGACGTTTTGCGAGGCCCTAATTTACCGCCGTCGGCGCTATCAGGGGAAACGGGCCCGCTCCTTCCGCCCTCCTGGAACCGTGCCTCGGCCCGGAGCGACCAGGATTACCCTCATACCGGTTCTCACGACATACATCGACACTCGGCTCAGCCCCGGCAGCCGCAGCTCCCGCCGGCCCAGCCAGCCGGGTCCGCCACCCTGGCCGGCACGCCTGGAGCGTTTGGACTTTGTCGTTTTTTCAAAGACTCATCCCTGCCAACGACTTCAGCAGGGGCTGCCACCTGCTGTTCCCCGCCAATGGGTGTCCTGACCTGCAACACCGGAGGGTCATGGGGGGTCTTGAGCAACTACTGGTAGGTGCAGCACCTCGGGGGCCCTCTGCAGCCAGCACACTGCTGCCAACAGCCCGCTCCCCGTCACCCCCCAGCCCCTCTGCATACATCTGCCGGGGGTGCTTTTTTGACTTCCCCCATGTTGGCCTATGGGGAAAAGCCAGGGGGAAAACCTCCAGAGTCAGGCCGACCTCCTGGAACCCTAGCCCGGCCTGGAGCTACTGGTTTGCCCCCTTCCCGGTTCTCAGGACATGCCTTGACACTCGGCTCTTCCCCAGCCGCCGCAGCTCCCGTCGGCCCGGCCAGCCGGGTCCGCCCCCCTGACCGGCGCCTGGAGCAGTTTGGACTTTGTCATTTTTTTCAAAGACTCATCTCTGCCAAGGACTTCAGCAGGGGCTGCCACCTGCTTTTCCCCGCCAATGGGTGTCCTGCCCTGCAACACCGGAGGCTCAGGCAGGGTCTTGAGCAACTGCTGGTAGGTGCTCTCAGGGGGCCCCGCCACACCCCCAGGCCCACCTCCAGGGCCTCCCTCCCGGCCCCTGGAGCAGCCAGCACCCCCCTCACCGTCAGCACTCTCTCCCCGTTGGGACTTTGAAACTTTTCTGACCGTGCAAGCTTCATCAAACGGCAAGGGGGCAACCGGCGTTCTGTGCCCGGCCTCCTGGGGTCCTGCCCGGGCACATCGGAGGCTCAGCCTGGGTTTTCAGCCACCACGGGCAGGTGCACTCGGGGGGCCCTCCGCAGCCGCCCATGCACACCTCTGCAGCCAGCACACCGCTGCCAACAGCCCGCTCCCCATCACCAGCCAGCCCCTCTGCATACATCTGCCGGGGGTGCTTTTTTGACTTCCCCCATTTTGGCCAATGGGAAAAGCCAGGGGGAAAACCTCCAGAGTCAGGCCGACCTCCTGGAACTCCAGCTCGGCCTGGAGCTACTGGTTTGTCCCCTTCCCGGTTCTCAGGACATGCATCGACACTCGGCTCAGCCCCGGCAGCCGCAGCCCCCGCCAGCCCGGCCAGCCGGGTCCGCCCCCCTGGCCGGCGCCTGGAGCGTTTGGACTTTGTCATTTTCATGACTTGTCTCCTCGAACTTTGTTCGACTGCAAGGGGGTGTGCCCAGCCTCCAGGGGTTGCCCCCGGCCCCTGGAGCAGCCAGCTCCCCCTCGCCCTCAACACTCTCTCTCCGTGGGGACTTTGAAACTTTTTCTGACCGTGCAAGCTTCATCGGACGGCAAGGGGGCAAGCTGTGGTCTGTGCCCGGCCTCCTGGGTTCCTGCCCGGGGCACATCGGAGGCTCAGCCTGGGTTTTCAGCCACCACCGGTAGGTGCGCTTTGGGGGCCCTCCGCAGCCGCCCTGGGCCACCCCTGCAGCCAGCGCACTGCTGCCAACAGCCCGCTCTCCATCACCAGCCAGCCCCGTCCGCGCACATCTGCCGGGGGTGCTTTTTTGAGAAATACTGTCACTTTGTCAAGGACCACACACCGCTCGTTCCCTTATACCCCGACAAGGTGTTCGTGGTGACGTTTTGCGAGGCCTTATTTTACCGCCGTCGGCGCTATCAGGTGAAACAGGCGCGCTCCTTCCGCCCTCCTGGAACCGTGGCTCGGCCCGGAGCGACCAGGATTACCCTCATACCGGTTCTCACCACCTGCGTTGACACTCGGCTCCGCCCCGGCAGCTGCAGCTCCCGCCGCCCCGGCCGGCCGGGTCCGCTCCCCTGGCCGGCACGCCTGGAGCGTTTGGACTTTGTCATTTTCATGACTTGTCTCCTCAAACCTTGTTCGACTGCCAGGGGGGCTGCCGCAGTCCGTGCCCAGCCTCCAGGGGTTGCCCCCGGCCCCTGGAGCTGCCGGCACCCCCCTCACCGTCAGCACTCTCTCCCCGTTGGGACTTTGAAACTTTTCTGACCGTGCAAGCTTCATCAAACGGCAAGGGGGCAGGCTGCGGTCTGTGCCCGGCCTCCTGGGGTCCTGCCCGGGCACATCGGAGGCTCAGCCTGGGTTTTCAGCCACCACTGGCAGGTGCACTCAGGGGGCCCTACGCAGACGCCCATGCACACCTATGCAGCCAGCACACTGCTGCCAACAGACCACTCTCCGTCACCCGCCAGCCCCTCTGCATACATCTGCTGGAGGTGCTTTTTTGACTTCCCCCATTTTGGCCTATGGGGAAAAGCCAGGGGGAAAACCTCCAGAGTCAGGCCGACATCCTGGAACTCCAGCTCGGCCCAGAGCCACCGGTCTGTCCCCTTCCCGGTTCTCAGGACATGCATTGACACTCGGCTCAGCCCCGGCAGCCGCAGCCCCCGCCGGCCCGGCCGGCCGGGTCCGCACCCCTGGCCGGCACGCCTGGAGCGTTTGGACTTTGTCATTTTCATGACTTGTCTCCTCAAACTTTGTTCGACTGCAAGGGGGGCGGCCGCGGTCCGTGCCCAGCCTCCAGGGGCTGCCCCGGGCCCCTGGAGCAGCCAGCGCCCCCTCGCCGTCAACACTCTCTCCCCGTTGGGACTTTGAAACTTTTTCTGACCGTGCAAGCTTCATCAAACGGCAAGGGGGCAGGCTGCGGTCTGTGCCCGGCCTCCTGGGGTCCTGCCCGGGGACATCGGAGGCTCAGGCAGGGTCTTGAGCTACTGCTGGTAGGTGCACTCAGGGGGCCCTCTTCAGCCGCCCAGGGCCACCCCTGCAGCCACCACACAGCTGCCAACAGCCCGCTCTCCATCACCCCCCAGCCCCTCTGCATACATCTGCTGGGGGTGCTTTTTTGCCTCCCCCCGTTTTGGCCTATGGGGAAAAGCCAGGGGGAAAACCTCCAGAGTCAGGCCGACCTCCTGGAACTCCAGCTCGGCCTGGAGCTACTGGTCTGTCCCCTTCCCGGTTCTCAGGAGATGCATCGACACTCGGCTCAGCCCCGGCAGCCGCAGCACCCGCCGGCCAGGCCAGCCGGGTCCGCCCCCCTGGCCGGCGCCTGGAGCAGTTTGGACTTTGTCATTTTCATGACTTGTCTCCTCAAACTTTGTTCTACTGCAAGGGGGGCTGCCGCGGTCCGTGCCCAGCCTCCAGGGGTTCCCCCCCCCGGCCCCTGGAGCAGCCAGCACCCCCTCGCCGTCAACACTCTCTCCCCGTCGGGACTTTGAAACTTTTCTGACCGTGCAAGCTTCATCAAACGGCAAGGGGGCAGGCTGCGGTCTGTGCCCGGCCTCCTGGGGTCCTGCCCGGGGATATCGGAGGCTCAGGCAGGGTCTTCAGCAACTGCTGGTAGGTGCTCTCAGGGGGCCCCTCCACACCCCCAGGCCCACCTCCAGGGCTTCCCTCCCGGCCCCTGGAGCAGCCAGCACCCCCTCACCGTCAGCACTCTCTCCCCGTTGGGACTTTGAAACTTTTCTGACCGTGCAAGCTTCATCAAACGGCAATGGGGGGGGCAACCGGCGGTCTGTGCCCGGCCTCCTGGGGTCCTGCCCGGGGACATCGGAGGCTCAGCCAGGGTGTTGAGCAACTACTGGTAGGTGCTCTCAGGGGGCCCTCCGCAGCCGCCCCGGGCCACCCCTGCAGCCGGCACACCGCTGCCAACAGCCCGCTCTCCGTCACCAGCCAGCCCCGTCCGCGCACATCTGCCGGGGGTGCTTTTTTTGAGACACACTGTCACTTTGTCAAAGACCGCACACCGCTCGTTCCCTTATACCCCGACAAGGTGTTCGTGCTGACGTTTTGCGAGGCCTTATTTTACCGCCGTCGGCGCTATCAGGGGAAACAGGCCCGCTCCTTCCGCCCTCCTGGAACCGTGCCTCGGCCCGGAGCGGCCAGGTTTACCCTCATGCCGGTTCTCGTGACATGCATCGACACTCGGCTCAACCCCGTCAGCCGCAGCTCCCGCCGGCCCGGCCAGCCGGGTCCGCCCCCCCTGGCCGGCGCCTGGAGCAGTTTGGACTTTGTCATTTTCATGACTTGTCTCCTCAAACTTTGTTCGACTGCAAGGGGGGCTGCCGCAGTCTGTGCCCAGCCTCCAGGGGTTGCCACCGGAGCAGCCAGCACCCCCTCGGCGTCAACACTCTCTCCCCGTTGGGACTTTGAAACTTTTCTGACCGTGCAAGCTTCATCAAACGGCAAGGGGGGCAGGCTGCGGTCTGTGCCCGGCCTGCTGGGGTCCTGCCCGGGGACATCGGAGGCTCAGCCAGGGTTTTGAGCCACCGCTGGCAGGTGCACTCAGGGGGCCCTCCGCAGCCGCCCAGGCACACCTCTTCAGCCAGCACACTGCTGCCAAACACCCGCTCCCCATCACCCCCCAGCCCCTCTGCATACATCTGCTGGGGGTGCTTTTTTGACTTCCCCCATTTTGGCCTATGGGGAAAAGCCAGGGGGAAAACCTCCAGAGTCAGGCCGACCTTCTGGAACTCGAGCTCGGCCTGGAGCCGCCGGTTTGTCCCCTTCCCGGTTCTCAGGACCTGCATTGACACTCGGCTCAGCCCCGGCAGCCGCAGCCCCCGCCGGCCCAGCCAGCCGGGTCCGCCCCCCTGGCCGGCGCCTGGAGCGTTTGGACTTTGTCATTTTCATGGCTTGTCTCCTCAAACTTTGTCCGACTGCAAGGGGGGCTGCCGCAGTCCGTGCCCAGCCTCCAGGGGTTGTCCCCGGCCCCTGGAGCAGCCAGCACCCCCTCGCCGTCAACGCTCTCTCCCCGTTGGGACTTTGAAACTTTTCTGACCGTGCAAGCTTCGTCAAACGGCAATGGGGCAAGCGGCGGGCTCTGCCCGGCCTCCTGGGGTCCTGCCCGGGGACATCGGAGGCTCAGCCAGGGTGTTGAGCCACCGCTGGCAGGTGCACTCAGGGGGCCCTCCGCAGCCGCCCAGGCCCACCCCTGCAGCCAGCACACGGCTGCCAACAGCCCGCTCTCCGTCACCCCCCAGCCCCTCCTGCATACATCTGCTGGGGGTGCTTTTTTGGCTCCCCCCGTTTTGGCCTATGGGGAAAAGCCAGGGGGAAAACCTCCAGAGTCAGGCCGACCCCCCGGAACTCCAACCCGGCCTGGAGCCACCGGTTTGTCCCCTTCCCGGTTCTCAGGACATGCATTGACACTCGGCTCAGCCCCGGCAGCCGCAGCCCCCGCCGGCCCGGCCAGCCGGGTCCGCCACCCTGCCCGGCGCCTGGAGCGTTTGGACTTTGTCGTTTTTTCTCCAAGACTCGCCTCTGGCACATGCCATGGACCTCAGCGGGGGCTGCTCCCCGCCTCCTGGGTGTCCTGCCCGGGCACATCGGAGGCTCAGCCTGGGTCTTGGGCCCCTTCTGGTAGGTGCACTTTGGGGGCCCTCCGCAGCCGCCCAGGCCCACCTCCTGCAGCCACCACACAGCTGCCAACTGCCCGCTCTCCGTCACCCGCCAGCCCCTCTGCATACATCTGCTGGGGGTGCTTTTTTGACTTCCCCCATTGTGGCCAATGGGACAATGCCAAGGGGAAAACCTCCAGAGTCCTGCCGACCTCCTGGAACTCCAACCCGGCCTGGAGCCACCGGTTTGTCCCCTTCCCGGTTCTCAGGACCTGCATTGACACTCGGCTCAGCCCCGGCCGCCGCAGCTCCCGCCGGCCCCGGCCAGCCGGGTCCGCACCCCAGGCCGGCGCCTGGAGCGTTTGGACTTTGTCATTTTCATGACTTGTCTCCTCAAACTTTGTTCGACTGCAAGGGGGGCTGCCGCAGTCCGTGCCCAGCCTCCAGGGGTTGCCCCCGGCCCCTGGAGCAGCCAGCACCTCCTCGCCGTCAACACTCTCCCCCCGTGGGGACTTTGAAACTTTTCTGACCGTGCAAGCTTCGTCAAACGGCAAGGGGGCAAGCGGCGGGCTCTGCCCGGCCTCCTGGGGTCCTGCCCGGGGACATCGGAGGCTCAGCGGGGGTTTTCAGCCACCACTGGTAGGTGCGCTTTGGGGGCCCTCCGCAGCCGCCCCGGGCCACCCCTGCAGCCAGCACACTGCTGCCAACAGCCCGCCGCTCTCCCACACCAGCCAGCCCCGTCTGCACACATCTGCCGGGGGTGCTTTTTTGAGAAACACTGTCACTTTGTCAAAGACCGCACACCGCTCGTTCCCTTATACCCCGACAAGGTGTTCGTGCTGACGTTTTGCGAGGCCTTATTTTACCGCCGTCGGCGCTATCAGGGGAAGCGGGCCCGCTCCTTCCGCCCTCCTGGAACCGTGCCTCGGCCCGGAGCGGCCAGGTTTACCCTCATACCGGTTCTCGTGACCTGCATTGACACTCGGCTCTTCCCCGGCCGCCGCAGCTCCCGCCGGTCCGACCAGCTGGGTCCGCCCCCCTGGACGGCACGCCTGGAGCGTTTGGACTTTGTCATTTTCATGACTCGTCTCCTCAAACTTTGTTCGACTGCAAGGGGGGCTGCCGCAGTCCGGGCCCAGCCTCCAGCGGTTGCCCCCGGCCGCTGGAGCTGCCAGCACCCCCTCGCCGTCAACACTCTCTCCCCGTTGGGACTTTGAAACTTTTCTGACCGTGCAAGCTTCGTCAAACGGCAATGGGGGGCAACCGGCGTTCTGTGCCCGGCCTCCTGGGGTCCTGCCCGGGCACATCGGAGGCTCAGCCTGGGTTTTCAGCCACCACGGGCAGGTGCACTCAGGGGGCCCACCGCAGCCGCCCAGGCCCACCCCTGCAGCCACCACGCAGCTGCCAACAGCCCGCTCTCCGTCACCCCCCAGCCCCTTCTGCATACATCTGCCGGGGGTGCTTTTTTGACTTCCCCCCTTTTGGCCTATGGGGAAAAGCCAGGGGGAAAACCTCCAGAGTCAGGCCGACCTTCTGGAACTCCAGCTCGGACTGGAGCCACCGGTTTGTCCCCTTCCCGGTTCTCAGGAGATGCATCGACACTCGGCTCAGCCCCGGCAGCCGCAGCACCCGCCGGCCAGGCCAGCCACGTCCGCCCCCCTGGCCGGCGCCTGGAGCGTTTGGACTTTGTCGTTTTTTTCCCCAAGACTCGCCTCTGCCAACTGCCAAGGACTTCAGCAGGGGCTGCCACGGCTGTTCCCCGCCTCCTGGGGTTCATGCCCGGGCACATCGGAGGCTCAGGCAGGGTCTTGAGCAACTACTGTTGGGTGCTCTCAGGGGGGCCCCTCCACACCCCCAGGCCGACCTCCAGGGGCTGCCCCCGGACCCTGGAGCAGCCTGCACCCCCCTCGCCGTCAACACTCTCCCCCCGTTGGGACTTTGAAACTTTTCTGACCGTGCGAGCTTCATCGGACGGGAAGGGGGCGACCTGCGGGCTCTGCCCGGCCTCCCGGGGTCCCTGCCCGGGCCCCGTGGGAGGTACAGGCAGGGTTTCTCACCTACTACCCGTAGGCACTCTCAGGGGGCCCTCCGCGCCCTCAGGCCGCCCTCCCCGGGCTTCCCCCGGGTCCGCGGAGCAGCCCGCCACCCCTCGCCGCACTGTCTCTCGCCCCCCGTCGGGACTTTGAAACTTTTCCCCCCCGTGCAAACCTCACCGGGGGGCAGAGGGAGAGACCTGCGGGCCGTGCCCGGCCTCCCGGGACTCCCTCCGGGCAGCGCGGGCGGCTCGGACGGGGTTTTCAGCGAGTGCTGGGGGGGGTGTCTTCGGGGGCCCCCCGCGGGCCCCCCGGGGCACCTGCGCGGGGTGGCCCCTGCTGCCAGGCACCCACTCCCCATCGACCATCCAGCCCCCCTACATACATCTGGCGGGGGTGCTTTTTTGAGTTCCCCCATTTTGGCAACTTGGCACCTCCTATGGGGAAACCGGCAAAATCATGCCGACCTCCTGGAACTCCGGCTCGGCCTGGAGCCGCCGGTTTGTCCCCTTCCCGGTTCTCAGGCATTTTCGGACTTTGTCATTTTTTCAGCACTCTGTCAATGCGGCCAGCGGGAGCTGCCGCGGTCTGTGCCCAGGCACCAGGCACTAAAAACGGACACAGTCGGAGGGTCAGGGGGTGTCTCGGCCAGATACTGAAAAACACTCAGGGGGTGCCCAGGCACCAGGCGCTCCAAACGGACACAGTCGGAGGGTCAGGGGGTGTCTCGGCCAGATACTGGAAAACACTCAGGGGCGCCCGGAGGCTGCACAGGGCCACCCCAGGCCGCTCCCCCGGGCACCCGGGCGGCCATATTGGCGGCTGAGACCCCCTCTTCAGCGAACGCCAGGGGGCGCTCAGGGGCACACGGGGGCTGCTCCACTCGCCCCAGGGCGGCCCCCGCGGGTACCCGGGCGGCCATATTGGCGGCTGGGACCCCCTCTTGAGCAAACGCCAGGGGGGCGCTCAGGGACGCACGGGGGCTGCTCCACTCGCCCCAGGCCGGCCTCCCTGGGTACCCGGGCGGGCACATTAGCGGCTGAGACCCCCTCTCCACCAGAGACCGGGGGGCGCTCGGGGACACACGGGGGCTGCTCCACTCGCCCCAGGCCGGACTCCCTGAGGCGGGCACATTAGCGGCTGAGACCCCCTCTCCACCAGAGACCGGGGGGCGCTCGGGGACACACGGGGGCTGCTCCACTCGCCCCAGGCCGGACTCCCTGAGGCGGGCACATTAGCGGCTGAGGCCCCCTCTCCACCAAAGACCGGGGGACGCTCAGGGACACACGGGGGCTGCTCCACTCGCACCAGGCCGGCCTCCCTGAGGCGGGCACATTAGCGGCTGAGACCCCCTCTTCAGCAAACGTCAGGGGACACTCAGGGACACGCGGGGGCTGCTCCACTCGCCCCAGGCCGGCCTCCCTGAGGCGGGCACATTAGCGGCTGAGACCCCCTCTCGACCAAAGACCGGGGGACGCTCAGGGACACACGGGGGCTGCTCCACTCGCCCCAGGCCGGCCTCCCTGAGGCGGGCACATTAGCGGCTGAGGCCCCCTCTCCACCAAAGACCGGGGGACGCTCAGGGACACACGGGGGCTGCTCCACTCGCCCCAGGCCGGCCTCCCTGAGGCGGGCACATTAGCGGCTGAGACCCCCTCTCGACCAAAGACCGGGGGACGCTCAGGGACACACGGGGGCTGCTCCACTCGCCCCAGGCCGGCCTCCCTGAGGCGGGCACATTAGCGGCTGAGGCCCCCTCTCCACCAAAGACCGGGGGACACACAGGGACACACGGGGGCTGCTCCACTCGCCCCAGGCCGGCCTCCCTGAGGCGGGCACATTAGCGGCTGAGGCCCCCTCTCCACCAGAGACCGGGGGACGCTCAGGGACACACGGGGGCTGCTCCACTCGCCCCAGGCCGGCCTCCCTGAGGCGGGCACATTAGCGGCTGAGACCCCCTCTCCACCAAAGACCGGGGGACGCTCAGGGACACACGGGGGCTGCTCCACTCGCCCCAGGCCGGACTCCCTGAGGCGGGCACATTAGCGGCTGAGACCCCCTCTCCACCAAAGACCGGGGGGGCACTCGGGGACACACGGGGGCTGCTCCACTCGCCCCAGGCCGGACTCCCTGAGGCGGGCACATTAGCGGCTGAGACCCCCTCTCCACCAGAGACCGGGGGGCGCTCGGGGACACACGGGGGCTGCTCCACTCGCCCCAGGCCGGCCTCCCTAGGTACCCAGGCGGGCACATTAGCGGCTGAGACCCCCTCTTCAGCAAACGCCAGGGGACACTCAGGGACACACGGGGGCTGCTCCACTCGCCCCAGGCCGGCCTCCCTAGGTACCCGGGCGGGCACACTAGCGGCTGAGACCCCCTCTCGACCAAAGACCGGGGGACGCTCAGGGACACACGGGGGCTGCTCCACTCGCCCCAGGCCGGCCTGCCTAGGTACCCGGGCGGGCACATTAGCGGCTGAGACCCCCTCTCGACCAAAGACCGGGGGACGCTCAGGGACACACGGGGGCCGCTCCACTCACCCCCAGGCCGACCTCCAGGGCCTCCCTCCCGGCCCCTGGAGCAGCCAGCGCCCCCTCGCCGTCAACACTCTCTCCCCCGTTGGGACTTTGAAACTTTTTCTGACCGTGCGAGCTTCATCGGACGGCAAAGGGGGCAAGCTGCGGTCCGTGCCCGGCCTGCTGGGGTCCTGCCCGGGGACATCGGAGGCTCAGCCAGGGTCTTGAGCCACCGCTGGCAGGTGCACTTTGGGGGCCCTCCGCAGCCGCCCCGGGCCACCCCTTGCAGCCAGCACACTGCTGCCAACAGCCCGCCGCTCTCCGTCACCAGCCAGCCCCGTCTGCACGCATCTGCCGGGGGTGCTTTTTTTGGAGAAATACTGTCACTTTGTCAAAGACCGCACACCGCTCGTTCCCTTATACCCCGACAAGGTGTTCGTGCTGACGTTTTGCGAGGCCTTATTTTACCGTCGTCGGCGCTATCAGGGGAAACGGGCCCGCTCCTTCCGCCCTCCTGGAACCCTGGCTCGGCCCGGAGCGACCAGGATTACCCTCATACCGGTTCTCACCACCTGCATCGACACGCGGCTCTGCCCCGGCCGCCGCAGCTCTCGCCGGCCCGGCCGGGTCCGCACCCCTGGCCGGCACGCCTGGAGCGTTTGGACTTTGTCGTTTTTTTTCTCCAAGAGTCGCCTCTGGCACATGCCATGGACTTCAGCGGGGGCTGCTCCCCGCCCCCTGGGTGTCCTGCCCGGGCACATCGGAGGCTCAGCCTGGGTCTTCAGCCCCTACTGGTAGGTGCGCTTTGGGGGCCCTCCGCAGCCGCCCGGGGCCCATCCCTGCAGCCAGCACACGGCTGCCAGCAGCCACCACACAGCTGCCAACAGCCACCACACAGCTGCCAACAGCCCGCTCTCCGTCACCCCCCAGCCCCTCCTGCATACATCTGCTGGGGGTGCTTTTTTGCCTCCCCCCGTTTTGGCCTATGGAGAAAAGCCAGGGGGAAAACCTCCAGAGTCAGGCCGACCTCATGGAACTCCAACCCGGCCTGGAGCCACCGGTTTGTCCCCTTCCCGGTTCTCAGGACATGCGTCGACGCTCGGCTCAGCCCCGGCCGCCGCAGCTCCCGCCGGCCCGGCCAGCCGGGTCCACACCCCTGGCCAGCGCCTGGAGCGTTTGGACTTTGTCATTT